>NC_069732.1:3230000-3372500 GCF_027358585.1 Pangasianodon hypophthalmus
ACAGATTGACAGCTCAACAGACGGTCATACAGACAGACAGATAGAAAGCTGGACTTACAGACAGAAAGAGCGATAGACTGACAGCTCGACAGACAAACTGTCAGATGGACAGACTGACAGACGGACAGATGGATAGACAAACCCACTGACAGATAGAGAATAGGTGGACAGATAAGGATAGTTAGATGAACAGACAGATGGATTGATAAACACACAGACAGTTAACTTACTGATGACTGGATCATCTTTAAAAGGCATTTTGGAGAGCGAGAGTTTCTCGATGAGGAGACACACTGCACATGGAACAGAGGAGGAGGAGGAGAGTGTCTCAGTGTAATAACAACCCAAATCTTCCCTGTATATCAAACGCTATACTTTATTAATTACTAAATATTAACTGAAGTTATAAAAGTGACACTTCACAGACATTTCATTCTGTTAAAACATTTCCTTTATTCCTAATGCCATGAGTTTGACACAAACACTGCGTTCAGCCCTTCGTTAATATGACTGCCACGAGTGACATTACGCACATTTGCATGTCATTAGCTTTGACACAGGAGCTTTTCCACGAGCTTGCATTAGAAGTGAGAAACACAGAGCTTAAGGAGTAAAGGATGATTTATAATTTTACCTGCTGGCCTCATCAGCTCTCCACCAAACCCCCTGTGGAGAAACACGGAGAGAATGATGATAAAGAAGTCACGTGTTTAGTGCTGGTTAAATGTAGGCTAATGCGTTTGTGTGTCAGTCTGTAGAGACGCTCACCTGTACTGCTTCCTGTCTGAGAGCTGTGAGGAGGAAACAGGAAGAATAGAGAGCTCAAGTGAGTAGACAGTGTTCAAATACAAACCAAACGTAATGAAAAAGAGTCCAAACTGCACTAACGATACAAAATCAGAAACGGTCTGTTGGGTAATATACGAGGGTGAGTCAAATGAAAACCTTAAAAGTGCGACATAAATTAGAGAAACAGACTCTTTGGGAATCCGGACACTCGTTGTGCTGGAGAATATGCATTTAACGGAGATTAGATTGAAATAGGCACGTATCAGAATTAATTAATTAATTAATTAATTGTGAAAAGGCAAACAATTAATGAGGCACTGAAATTAAAATTCTTGGCCAAAACGGAAACAAATAAAAAAAATAGAAAAAGAAAGGAAGAAACTAAACTAACTAAATAAATAAAATTACAAAAAACTGAAACTAAAGTGCCGGTTTTTAAATTGATTATTAATTACCTTTGTGTACTGCTGCACAAATTATAATACTTTACTTGCTTTTTAGGCTTTTTGAAACTTGAAAAAAAAAAAAAGCATGAATTAAAAGCATTACTTATTTTGGAAACTACAAATTAATGAAAAAACATTACTTAAATATATTATTAATTATTAATAAGTCAGTCCATTTAATAGGACATCAACTCTCAAAACCGCACTGGCAATAAATAAAACATATAATAATAATAATTATATAAAAAAACAAAACAAAACAAAAAAACAAATAACATAAAATAATAATTTTATAATTTCATGTACTGTAGTTTGACTACGTAGAGAATAATTTTTTCATCCTAATCTGATTAAGTTACTCACAGCACATTCATATATATATAAATATACAGGTCATTTATAAGTGTAATAGGTGTTAACAGTGCTTCCTAGTGTTATAAATGCAAAAACTACTACAAAATTCTTTTTGAGAACTTGGGAACACTGGTATAACACAATGTAACACAGATTTGAACGGAAAGTGGGCGTGGTTTATTATTAAACGTGATCCCCACAATTATGACCCCAGAAACACGCCGGAAAAAACAGCTGCAGGAAAAAGCAGTCACTTTTCATTTTCACGAATTAGAACAACCAACAGCAATCAGCAGAACGTAACTTTATTCAACTCCTGAACTTGTACAGTTCCTCAGCCTCAGCTACATCACTCGAGTTCTTTATCGATCTCAAACAGACGCTCTGTGGAACTTTCTGGCAAGTTTTCTATCTGATGTGGCAGAGTAAACAAGCTAGCTATGTTTCAAAACAACCATCTTTCCCAAATCAGGGAACTGTTGTTTATAACTGACAACAATAGCTACCAAATAATATCTGATAAGATTTAATTCAGGCTTTTTTTTTCTTTTTTTTTTACATTACAGAAAGATCGCTCGACACGTGCTGCTGCTGCGAGCCAAACTGCAGTCTTTTAAGAGGCATTATAATTACAATATATTTATATAAAATCTAATATAATTATAATTCCCTAAAAGATTTTCATTTAATAATGTTGAAGAATGATGGACAACCTCTGTAATGAAAGTACAAGTTAATATTTTTAAATGAACTGAAGTATTTTTTTGGAGACCTCAGTAGGAATATGCTGTCATGTTCACAGTGTGTGGTCTGCGTGAGCTATGTGTAGTGGCAGCTCTATAAATAAAAGATTCCTTTCGTGAAATTTGGAGCGGTTTGTAACAAAATATGGTAGGGTAGTATAAGGTGGTGTTTAGGTCAAGCTCCTGGAGCAAACCACTGACAACAAACCAGACAAAAAAAATCAGGAACAGTGAAACAGAACACATTATCTGTTCTTTCCAAATAAGTTTCTTTCAGTTTCTAGTTTCTTTGTATTTAAAAAATCGTACATTACATATAGTAGTCTATAGAAATGGATCACCACTTCCATTAAGGAACATCCAACTGATCGAAAAGATGAACTACCAGCTTAATACTTCATAGATGATGACATAAAGCATCATCAGTGTGCTGTTAGCGAACAGTACCAACATGCACAAATAGGATGACTAAGTAAGGCTTCTTTACTCACTTTCACATAAAGATTGAGTCACGTAATTATCTAAAAACATTCACGTCAATATTCACGAGCTCTGAAATCCCCAAACTTTAGTTTATAAAACATTCATGCAATGCTTTTGAATGTCAAAAGTGTGTGTTTAGTACAGCACATTAGTATTACACCTGGGTGGCAGTACTATGTGTTACACCTGTACATGTGTTACACGTGTAATGTTCATGTTATACACGGGAAAGATAAAAAAAATTAAATAAATAAAAAATAAAGAGTAAATTTTGCTGACCATTTGGTGAATGGCTTTGAGACCCTCGATGGATTCGGAGGACAGGAAGTCAGTGACCGGTCTGGAAAAAGAAAAACATACATACAGTATAGTGATGCGTAAGAAAACAAGCAACAAAACATCTTCCTGGAAACAGCTCCGACATCGCACTATAAAACTATACCAATTTATTTAAACGAAACACACACAATACTGTTAGGTCATTACTCTTGTTGTTATGTGTTGGTTGAAATCTCTAGCACATTGTACCACAGCGCTGTTGAATTCTGGATTCTGATTGGTCAGAAGGTGTTGGTTATTTTTTTAAATCAGCAGCTGCAAATTCCAGGTTTATATTAATGCACTCACTCTAATGCGTTATCGTTTCTATAGTAACACCTCATTCACAGGGACTCGTACAGCAGACGCTCCACATAAACAGTCCGTGTGCTGGCAATAAAGGCAAAGCAAAATGTCCAACTGACACTGAGGACCTGCAGGAAGGTTTAGCTGACATATGAGTGAGCACTGCTTGCACAGACATGATCTGCATGGAAGAGTCATCAGAAGGAATCCTTACCTGTGACCTTATCACAAAAGTGAATGTCTGATGTATGCAAAACAATATCTAGATAAGCCAGAGTCATTCTGGCAACAAGTGCTGTCAACAAATGACTACTATCCATGATCACCACAGCTTAAAAAAAAAGTTTAACTTTTCTTAATTCCACAACATTTAATGGAACTATAAACGCATAAAGTATAAGTATGACGTGTCATTCTTTAATAACTAACTAACTGCAATTGTGGGCAAATTACTGTGGTATAAGAGGAATAAAACACTATGAGATGTTGTGTTATTGGAAAATAATCAACTTTGGTATGGTAACAGTAACTCTGCTTCATTATTTCTTCCATAATAGCATACTCTCTAGTATTTTATTCCTTATATATCTGATGCAGAGCATTGATAAAGTGACAATCTAAGCTAATCTCCCCTGTAGTAGCATGTATAGTTAAGTCTGTACAGCCACAACGAGCGATATTATTGTGTATTGGTCTTTATGACACATATTTTATTACTAACTGATTAATGGGAGGGTATGTGGGCACAGACAAGCAAAAATCTCTGAAAAGGTGAATAGCCTCCTGATATTTAATATACAATAATTTAGTGTCTGATCTGTCTAACCGTTTGTCTCAAACACACCTGATAATGAGGCGTGGACGCTCCTGTGTCTCCAGAAGCCTAACACACCTTAACTATTACCTCAAGCTTTACTCCTTTATCGTTCCTTCTGAAAAGAGTCCAAATGAACCCATTATTGTGTAATAATTGTTAGATTTTGTCTTACTTCCTCATGCAAAGAGCATGGCAAAGACATATCCCAAACGAACACCTCCCTTTTCAGCTTGAGTCAGGCGTGACACGTAGGTGTAAACGCCAAAAATCTCATCAACATATCAAATCGATAAGGAAGCAAAAAGGAATACAAATCAAATGTATTCCTGCTAAAATAAAAAGAATTTGAGGAAATCTGTGTAAAAATGGGATATTAGAATGAAACACAAATGTCTGCTCTTCACAACTGATGTTGTCTATTTATATAAAAAAAAAAAAAAAAAAAAAAAAAAGTATATATTTCTATGTTAGGTTCATCAAACACTCACGTCCGTAGGACTGGCTCATATTCAGGAGCTACGAACGAATATCTTGACCCATAAAACAAATATTACTTCACTGTAGTCATAGCCACAACTCTTTCCTTCTCATTTGCATATGGTTAAGTGCTATTATTTAGCCCCGCCCACCTCACATCACTAACGGCTGTCCCGATTTCACTCTGTCCCGATGAACATAAAATTCAGACAGGTGACAAATTAAAGGAAAAACCTTGGTGGCTCTATTAAGGGGGTATTTATTTTTGCTCACATGGTTTATCTCCTCGTGTAGCAGGTAGGCTCGCTGCACATCACTCCTGCAGCTCTTCTCTTAAACTGATCACCCTTATTCCATGACAAAACATTTCAATGTGGATGGGCGTGGCCTTTTCCAGGATGTCTCTGCCCAACTCTTCCACAGAAGAGTGACACATTAAAGGCACATTAAAGCTGCTCTGGCAGGTTGTGATCACAAGACACCTTACTAACACACTTTATGTGGTGTTTTTTTTTCTGTAATTCGTCACCTGTCTGTATAACGAGATCCAAATCCACGCCTAAATTCATGTTGTAATTAAAGGATTACTCATAATTAGCAAGGGGAAATGGGCGGGGCTTCACCTGTCACTCTGAGCGGCGAGCTTATAGAGGGCATGTGTGATCTCAGCACAGGCCAGTATCGCTCCGTGGCGACCATGCATGTCCATCCCCGTCGCCATCGGCAACAGCTGCGGAAGAACTGAAAGAGAAGAAAGTAATACTGATCATCATCATCATCATCATCATTATCACAGAGAATGCCAATAATAATGTGTAGTCTCAACATGGAGGAGGAATTAAACCGTTACCCAAAAAAAAAAAAAAAAAAAAAAAAAACTTAAAATTACGCATAACGTGTTACATTTGACTTCTACGTATTTGATCTTTTTTTTTTTTTTTTTTTTTTTTTTGGTCTAATCTTTCAGTCTTGTTTCTCTTTAGGCCAAAAAACCAAATGTGCCATTTTTTTTAAACCATCTTTTTACCTAATGAACTAGCATGAGGATGTGTTTTTGATAGAGACTCCACTTCTTAAGCGATTTAAACTCAACAGTATATTCTAGATATAAAAGTGCAGTAATCAGAAGTCGAGGTTTACATTAGTTAGTCTTCTTATGCATAAATTTGCATAAATTTGCACACACTAAGAAGCACGAGTAGGATACGAACGTTTTTCCAAATTTATGGGCTTTTGTGAACACCAAATTTCTTGTTTAAACGCTCGTATGAACTATTTACGCAGAAATCCGTTCGCATCCAGCTTGATAAATGAGGCCCAACTTACTTAGCTAATGATAGCTAAGTCTAAGTACATTGATAGATTTTATTTCACATAAAAAAAAAGTCTCTTTTTACCGTGACAGAAAGTGAAGATGTCACATCAGTGCAAAAATTACGTTGAGACGAGAGCAACGGCATCGAAGGAGAGAAGTAGGCGGGGCTTCCAGTTAATACTGGGGAGTTCAAAACATCTACGCAACTGATAATCATTCCAGACTCATATAGTGATTGGCTGCTGATTTTTATTGGGCGAGGGCAAACATTTTTGAGTGACATCTCGTTAAAATGCGTGCTGTAATTAAGAGCTTGTGTTATCAAGATTTATAACGCTGGATATAGACGAGCATGTGGACGAAAATTTAACTCCCAAATCCAGAAATGAATCTGTAAGACTACTTCTAGATCATCACCTGTGCTGGCCATGTAATCCGGAGCCTGTGGCGTGAGGTTGTGCAGCGCTTTGGTGGCCAGCTCTCGGATCGCCCTGAACACACACACACACACACAAAACAAAACTCTTAATCCCACGCCTTAGTGACGTTTCTTTCAAAACCACAGCTGGACACACGGAGGTGTTCTCCTCCTCCTTACCCGTCCCAGTGGTTGATTTTCCTGGCCACCAGGTGGTCGATCATCGGCTTGGTGTACTCCTCAAAACCTGCGATGTAGACGCTGGGAGAAGAGAAACAACACGAGCAGAGGTAGTGATATTACTCATAGAAATATTACACCGTTATCGACACACGCTTGAAGTGTTTACTGATTCCTAATCAGGATTCAGCGTTACATAACACTGAAATCTTAACACAATAAACTACGAGAACACACAACACGTTAAGCAACCCTGAGGTGGCCATGGTGTCAATAAAAAATATAATAAACAAATGAGCAAATAGATAGATAGATAGATAGATAGATAGATAAATAAGTCCCAATATGGATAATCTAAATTAGGTTTTTATTTAAGATTATATTTATGATTATTTTATTTATGGTTCAGGTTATTTGAATATTAATATTAACCTATGAATATTAATCTCAGCAGCCAAATATTATATCTAACAGATCTGACAGTATTCTTCATTTTTTGACATTCAGGTCCATACCTTTTTTTTTTTTTTTTTTGGATCTGGATGGTGCATTACTTAGCGTTACTACTAGACTGTGAATCTAAGAGTGGATTTGCAACTGAAAGTTTGTTTTTTCCCCCAGAAAGCCATGGTTCTCTGCAGCAAGACACACTTTAAATAAGTCTCAAGGCCAAATAATTCCTAAATCATTTATTTGTAACCTATTAACCAACATTTAATTTGTGAATTATTAATCTGCAAGACACAGTGATTTATGTCGCAGCCGGTATCACAGGCTAAATTTGTTCAACACGCTTCATTTAAGACTGAATTTATGAGTAAGATTATAAACAATTTGAACATATGCTATTGTAATTTATAGTCATCTAAAACACGGTCATGTCAGTAAAAATAAAATAAAATTAATAAAACAAGATCAAATAAGACACAATAAAAAAAAATAAGATATAAAACAATATAAAATAATCTTGCAGACAGAAAATTCTGGTTCGAACAGTAGAGGACGTTATCCAGCGTAATAAGAAGTGTTACACAAAAGAAATTTTCCATGCTGCTGTTTATCTACGCAGACTTTTTTTTTTTTTTTTTTTAAATTCCATTCATGCCAGGTTTAGGTGTTTACGAATTCCTACTCATGCTTCACATCAACGTTATATTCAAATCTAAACAGCACAAACTGCATCACTAAACACTAATCAAGTGTCTACGGTGCTGATTTGAATATGAGCTTCTATTTAATTAAAAAATAAAAAAAAAATTAAAAAAACAATGCTTTCCATTGTTGAAAAGTGGTTCGGCGACTAAATAACGTTTGGATGTGTCTACTTTGCTCCCCGAGGCTAGAATTTTCCACATTGTTGCTCTTGTGAACTGAAGTGGCAGCTCGACGGCTCGCCCAGTGGCATTTTACCCCGAGGGAAGACAGACCTGCCCTTCAACCTCCAGCTCCTGTATGTAAATCAGCTTGCAGCTCTTTCATCTCGGCCCCGCCTCCCGAGACAGCAAGCACACATCTCAGTAACACACCGCACGCTAGTCTCACAGGAATGCGGCTAAGCGCTAATCTGATGGACGCTACGAGCATCGTGTCAATCAGATCTGATCATATCCGTGCATCGGAATGCTGTGTATCAGCAGGAAGTACAGATGAATGATGTTCAGGAATGTTTGAAACTGATTTAACTTTACAGCTACACAAAAAGCTAAATATCAAACTCAACACTTGCTTGGCAACACTCCTGTCACTTCTGAATCACAATGACGGTTATTATTATGGAATGACAATCAGAGCGGTGCGACTATCTCAGGTCATCTTACTCAGAGCTGATCCTAGAGCCTTTGTGTTTGGGACGGCGCCGATCAGATACCAGCAAAAAAAAACAAAAAACGGTGGATCAGCTATCAGAAGAAAAAAATATCATCTCATGTAACAAATGGAAAAGTTTGGAATTGGATTATGGAAATATGGAGTTTGGAATTGGATTATGTTTTTTTTTAAATGGAAATGTTTACATTTAAAGAAACTTGGTTGTATTTTTTGGTTAAGACTGATTTTGTTATATTTACTGTATACTCATATTATTATATTGGCAGTGTAAGAGATTTTTGTGTAAAAGCTGAGCGTTTGGTTTAAGTCAAGTTTTTTAGTGTATTCTCTCATCCATTCTCCGTACCGCTTATCCTACACAGGGTCGTAGCGGAGCCTGGAGCCTATCACAGGTGACTCGGGGCACAAGGCGGGCACAAGGTGGGAAAACCCTGGATGGGGTACCAACCCATCATAGGGCACAAACACACACATGCTCACGCACCCATTCACACACTACGGACAATTTAGAGATGCCAATCAGCCTGTCTTTGGCCTGGGGGAGGAAACCGGAGTACCCAGAGGAAACCCCTTAAGCACAGGGAGAACATCTAAACTCCACACACACACACACACACACACACACACACACACACACACACACACACACACACACAGGAGGTGGGAATCGAACCCCCAACCCTGTGGGTGCAAGGCAACAGTGCTGGCCACTGAGCCACCATGATCCACCCTGTTTTCAACGTATTTTTCCTGTAATTTTAAAAAAATGCTTCTGTTAGTTGTCAGTTGTTGGCCCATATTTTGGTAACGCACCGTGGTGCTCTCTTATTTTTCTCAGAACATGTTGCAAGGTCACTGTTACTTATAGCAGTTATGAGAGTTATGCTACATTTTATTTTGCTCAGTTTCAGCAGCGTTTTCATAAACACGCGTGTTCCTGATTACGAAGGATTCGGAACGAGTTCGGAATTCAAGTTCGGAATTCACTGGATTGTGAAAGTCAATAAGGGAGTCAATTTTTTTTCTTTTTCTAGTTTGTTGAACCCGCTTGTCCATCGAGGAACTACTGATAATTCTGATATAGATTTTAATTCGGACAAATTTGCATCCCTGCAAAAAAACAAAACAAAAAAAAAAAACATATCTTAGCAAGTGAAGACATCACGAATAAAGACAAAGTTATGTGATATTTCTCATTATGAGATTATTATAGAACATATATAAGACCTTATTTCAAGCTGGAAATTTTTATTCTGTTGCACTCCAAACCATGAGAGTAGAAATATCGTGAATATAGTCAAAGGTCATTTCGCTAAATTTAAGTGAAAGAAGCAAAATTATCTGCCAATAGAACAAGAACATTTCAAGCTTGAAATGAGTCTAAAAATAAGTTGAATAATTTTTATATATTTGGTTTTTGGTTTATTGTAATATATTTAAGATCATTTCACTTGCTAAGTGGCCATTTTTATTTGCTTGAAGCGCTTGAAGCGAATAAGCAAAATTATCTTCCAATGGAGTAAGAAAATTTCCAGCTTGAAATGAGAAAACTATCTAGAAATCACGAGTAACAATCGTATATTTTTAAAAAGAAATTTTGTTGAATTTGATGATACTCCAGTTTTTTTTTCAATATTTCAGTGATGAATTCAAACCAGTGCTATATTTAAGTTACTAAAAAGAAAAAAGATTTTTGTGGATTGCATTTCAGATTTTTTTTAATGCACTTTTATTATTTTAATATCTAATTGTTTTACTTTTTCACACTTTCTTTCCTCATCGGCCGTCTCCGTCTCTTACCTGATGGTCAGGTAGCAGTTGTTCAGGTTCCCGACGGCGAAGTAGTCTGCGGCTGTTAAGATATCGATACCGTGTGGGAACGTGCCCTGAGGAGAGAAATCTCAGAGTTCATGATGGCCGCTAATCCTCTCACTCAACACAGAGCAGAGCAAAAAATCTGGAGAATGGGATGTGATTTTAACAGTAAATACGTGCGAGGTCTTCAGATTACAGTTACGCTTCAGCTGCTCGTGTGCTTTTTTTGTCCAAAGATGTGATTAGATGCAACGGAACCTAACCTGAGAACTGAAGCTAGCGTGTGTGTGTGTGTGTGTGTGTGTATGGGTTGGTTTCTGCTCCTACCTGCCTGCCGACATTTTCTTGGAAAGCGGCCTGCAAAAGAGAAAAGACCGTTTTAGCTTTTTTTTATTTTACACCAAAGGTGAAAAGAGGACACGGCGGGTCCTCAAAAAAAAAAAGAAAGAAAGAAAGAAAAAAAAAAAACCTACTCACCGAGGCAGCTTTTCTGCAGCTGACGTTCCGGTCGAAAAGGGCGACGATGACCAGAGCACTGAGGGAAGAAGAAAAAGGGAACGAGGAAGAGAAAGGATGCTGCACTGTTACAGATGTATTACAGATGTACACTCGTGTACATACGCAAGTGCCTTAACAGTCGTGTCTGTACCTCCATAATACACGCTACTGCTGTGTTACACCACAGCGCTGTGGAATTCTGGACTCTGATTGGTCAGAAGGTGTTGATTAATTCTCTATAACAGCAGCTCTGACAGTAGAGCAGCTACAAATCACAGGCTTATATACATTATCGTTTCTATAGCAACAGCTCATTCACAGGGCCTCGTACACAGGACGCTGAACATAAACTCATTTAAACACCCATGTAATCGTTGATACGGTGAAGTTTTCTGTAAGAAGACGCTTATTTAACATTTATGGAAGGAGTCTCCAGTGTCAGAAGTAAAGCTGTAACTTCTGTAACATCTTTGCGGTTTCTCGGGTCACATGACAAGCGCTGATATTTTTGTCTATATGAGAGAGAAAAAAAGAGAGGCTGGTGAGGGAACAACTGTTTACAGCTGCTAAAACATGAGCGATAACAGGAACTAACTTGTTTCGTATACGTTCTACAACATTAAATGCAACTACAAATGAATAAATACATAGAAATTGTGAGCGCTGAGGCTCCCAGGTGGCGCAAATTGACTGTGATCTCTGGGTGGGAGGGACATACTCTCTCACACCTGTCAATCACGGCAAAAGTAGCCAATCGTGAGTGTCTGTGAGCTCGTGCAGGACGTTACACCCTGTGACACATACACGCCGCATCGATACGACGCGGCTGGCGGCTTCACGTGACTCGGAGGAAGCACGTGTTAGCCTTCACCCTCCCGGGTTGGTCGCTGACGTGTGATAGAGGAGAACTAACTGCTGGGAAATGATCAGAGCTGGTAAATCACTGGGGTACAAGGAGAATAAAACACTTCAGGAAAATAAACAACTTTGGGATTAATGCTTCAATCCCACTGTTGATTATTTTCCTATAACAGCACACTTTAAATTGATTTAAATGATAGATTGGCACGTTATCCATGTTATAAGATTAGTGTCACTGGGTTAATGTATAGTACTGTGCAAAAGTCTTGGTACCCCTTTTTATTTATTTATTTTTTTTTTAGTACAAACTTTGTTATAGATGTTTATTTTCTGACTTCTACATTATTGATTCAGTACAAAAACATTTCAGATTCCAAACATTAGTTTTCCAGCACAAAATGAAATGTTACAGAAAAATGTTTGTATGTCAGTAAAGAAAGCAGCAGATTCCATAAGAGACACTTTTCAGATAAAAACAGAATGAAGGCTGCTGGGTTTCGCTGCAGAAATAAGAAGCGAGTCGACAGTCAAAGTCTCCAGAAGAACTGTGGCTGCTTCTGCAAGATGCTCAGTAACACTTCCAGCTCATTTCCTTATAAAACTGCACACACTGCACCTCAGATACTGGTTTATTTATTTAAAGCGGAGGATCGTCACATTAAATATTGACTTTGTTTCATTTATTACTGTTTACTGCTCTTTATAGTATTTTTTTAATGTCGAAACATTTAATTTCATTATTTTTGAAGGCATCTTTGATTTACAGCATTTCTTTGCATGTGTCTAAGACTTTTGCACAGAACTGTATAATTTAATATTTTTACAGACCATTATGTATCTGGAACAAGGAAGAATCCAAATCCAAATAATTCTGCGTGAAAGTGAAAGAGAACACATGGAGCAACTTCTGTAAATAAAAGCTTTCTTTTTTCTTTCGTTTTTTTTTTATTTTTCTCCTGGATGTCCTGTATGTTTGGCCTTTTCTTTTTGACATTTTTATTTCCTTGGAATAAACTGACTTCGATTAAAAGTTAGATACCTCGCACATTTCAGTGTGAGATTAAGCCAATTAATGGCATTTTTCCATCATTCTTTTTTTTTTTTTTTTTTTCCTCCTAACAAGGGTGCTAATAAATCTGGAGCTGGCATTACAGCTGTGTTTAAGTCAAGAGAAGTAAAGATTAGTTCTCAGCTGCAGATAAAGAGCTGCTCCTGATGAGTTCATCGAGCACGCTTCTTATTTTGTATTAGAAAGGCAAGGTGTGAAGAAAGAGACTTGATGAAACACTTTCCCTGCATTCCTCAATTTCCTTTAAGATTAGTTTATTAGTCAGAGAGCTGACACTGAAACCGTGACCTCATTTCAGAATTAGCCTAATGAGTTTCGGCACCTGGGAATGGCGATGTTGTGCAATGTTTAAACAGAGCTGCATGATGGGTGACAATAACTCGTCCCGCAGCAGCACATTCAGCTCTGATGGTGAGGAAATTGTTCTTTTGTTTGTTTTTTTTTCCCCTTTTTCCTTTCCCGTAGCGCCCCTATCACCCTGTCCTGGCTCTCTTTCTACCCTCCATGCTGACATGCTGTGTGAACGTGCCCGCGAGGGATTCCCACAACACACACACACACACACACACACACACACACACACACACACACACACACAGAAAGACACGACGCCTTGAGGAAGATGTGCTGCTGGCGCTGTTGCACGTGGAAACACATGCAAGGAGAAAAAAAAAAAACACACTACGCAAACCGACTTGTCCGTGAAGGTTTTGACGGATGGCCTGGAGCGACACAAAACAGATGGAGATTTTAAAAGAAACGCCTCCACACCTTCTCCATGTTGTTGTTTTGGGTTTAAAATGTAACATTTCACTACGGTTTATTCAAATCAGTTTCGCGGCTTGGTGGATTGACATGTCTGATACGATTTGTTGACAAATCTGATCTGACTGGCATTTTTTAAGGCAATGAAGGTGTGACCTCAGATTCCAGGTTCACAAGAAAAGTGTGAAATCTGAAAGTGCGAAAGGATCCAGTCATAACTGGAGCGTGTGCAGAGCGAGCGAGAGCACGAGGGTGCTGGGAAGCGGCGACAGGACGCAACAAGCTCGAGCGAGAAGGTGACCGAAACCACAGCGACCAAGCCGAAACCTGGCAGCGCACGAGGAAACGGATCACTGTTGGAGGGGGGGAGAGTGACAAACTGAAGAAGAGTCGGTTGTGGATGAGTCCACACTTGCCTCTGGAGCAGGGAGGGGAGGAGGGAAGGCGCAACGACAAATCACACGGCTCCCTTTTTAACATTTCATCATCAGCCTTCATTTATGGGAGGACTTTCCAAACAAACAGACAGTGATTTATTTTTCCTGCACCTGCACTCACTCAAAGATAGCACTCAGTGCAAAAGTTAGCATCCCTAACTAAGTGACAAAAGTGAAAATTTAAAAAAAAAAAATATATATATATATATTATAATTCATGAAGTTTAAGATGAAATTTCCTTGTTAGTCAGAGCTTTATCCTGGTCAGGATTGTGGTAGATCCGGAGCCTATCCCGGGAATACTGGGTGTGAGGCAAGAATACACCCTGGATGTGACGCCAGTCCATCACACACAATTATATGCTGCCAAACCACCCACTAGCATGTTTTCAGACAGTGAGAGGAAGCTGGAGAACCTGAAAAAATAAAATAAAATGCACGCGGGCAGAAAGCCGAGCTCGGGATCGAATTGAGGACCCTGGAGCTGTGAGGCGACGCTACAGCGACACTACAGCGACACTACAGCGTGACGAGGAAAAATCAATATCAAAATAGTTTGAGAAGAACCAAAAGGGTCCACAGGTGAAATAGGTCCTTCTATTTTAGTGTCAGGAACAGACGAAAAAAAAATAAAAAACAGAAATAGTTCTCTGATCCACGTAAGAGAAACTTATTTAAAAAAAAAAAAAAAAAAAAAAAAAAGAAAAAGTCAAGTTTTTATTGTCAGTACTCGCAGACACAAAATATAATTGCTTCGTTGCAGACAAAAAAAAAAAAATTCCCTTTTGTCAGTTCATTAGGGGTGCAAACTTTTGCACTCAGTGATATCTTTGAGTGAGTACAGGTGCAGGAAAACTTAATCACGGTCTGTTGGTTTGGAAAGTCCTCCTGTAAATGTTAAAAAGGGAGCCTGTGATTGTCATTAATAAATCATGAGATCAAGAACACCATTACACCTGCAGCTCATGAAACTGGAATCAGAAAGGATTATACATGAGCGAGAAGAGGAATGTCCTTCACAAAAATATCAGAGATGTTAAAATTTCAACTCTGCTATCTCTGACTATAAAAGCAAACATTTCTCCAATTTTCTCCAGATTTCTCCAATTTTTCTCCCCCCAATTTCTCCTGCCTGGACTTAAAACACAACAATCAAATCATACAACAAGTACAATAAAAATTCCTAGAATATATTTTTGTGAATATCTCCATCGTGGATGAAGAGACGGGAACGTAGCACAGGGTCGTGGAGGCTAAATGAGCCTGAAAGTGCGCTTAGTTTTTACCTCGTCTTCTAATATCGAACACTCTGAGGTGCACTCGGTAGAGCTCAGCAATATAGAGCTATAAAATCAATATCTCGATGAATTATGGCAGGGTGGACTTTTCTGAGGTATCACTGGACACTCATGTCTGTTTTATAGTTTGTTTAATATTTTTAAATGTAAAATTTGATCGCTAGTGAATCTCTAAAATTGTATTAAAAAATAATTTACTTTTCTATGTGAATTTATTTTAATACGTTCTATGTTTTTTTTTTGTTTTTTTTAATGCAGTTGGTTAGGAGGTGGGAGGGTGTGTGTGAAAACTTTTAAACTGGTCTAATCTTGATCGTTACATTTGATCATTAAGATCATTGATATTAACATTCACTGTCTGACACTGAAATCTAATAAACTAAATATGTTGTTGCTATAACGGATAATTCTTCAACTTCTTAGGAGATGCAAACTTTTGCACTTAAGTAATTGCACGTAAACGTACAATACACTTTACGTAAAGCATATGAAGCATATACATATATATATATATATATATATATATATATATATATATATATATACACACACACATATACATATACATATAATCTTTATACAGATTTTAATGATTTAAAAACATATCCATGTTCTTTAGCTGTTTTTTTCATTAATTAAAACTGCACCTCATACAGATTTTAACTTACTTATAGTAAACTTATCACTTATAGTAAAAAGTAAACGGATTGTCCATGTGCAGAAAAAAATAATAAAGCATTACACCTGAGTTAAAAAACAAATACTATTCTAACGCATTTAAAACGAAATCGTTGTTCAGAGTCAGGTCTAAAACGCAACGCTGATGACTGAAATGACACAAAACATCATTCTGAACAAAACATAGCAATATTCTTTTCCATGCACAAAAGTTCCACGGTTTAGCAGTGCTGCATGATGTAGATGATTTCAGAGGTAAAAAAAAAAAAAAATCAAATTAAAGAAACTTTTTAAAAAGTCCAAGCGTTCACTGGAGTTTGGTGCAAAACAAACAAAAAAATGTGTAGAAAGTCTGTAAAGATGAAAACCAGAGACATGCTGGACTGAGAATGCCAAATACTGGATTAAAAAAATTATATTAATGGCTTCAAGGGATTTGAAGGTGATTTATATCTTATATTATATATTTAAAAAAAATAAAAATAAAAAACAGCCTTAAATGGACTCTCCATAACTGTGGACACTGGGCATGAAAGGGTTAATTTAAACACTATAACCACCTTTATTAAATAGACCTTGCTGCATATATCTGTGTTTTCCCCCCCATAACATTTGGTATTTTATTATTTAGTAATTTTTTTGCGTTCCTTAATCACTTTTCACACTCTCACACACACACACACACCAGACATAGAAACTAGTCAGAGAACAAATTAAAGGGTGTGATTGAGAGACTAAGTACTGGGAGAGGCATTAAAAACTGGTTTTAGGCAACAAACAGACATGCCTGCTGCAAAAGAGACAAAAGATAATTCCGTAAAAGGTATTTACACACTTACAGGCCTGTAAATCAGCTTCGTGGGCGCCTGTAGTATAAACTGATGCATAAAAATGAGAGAGGAAAAGCGACGTATGGAATTATTTCAGCTCTGTGGGTTCTTCGAATAGTTCTAGCTGTAATTAATTGGGTGAAAACACAGCCTGGAGGTTATGACGGCGAGAGTCTGAGGTTATTTAGTGAATAATCCGAGGGGCGACAAAGGTGCTTGTGTTGGGCTCGAATAAACAGGTTCTCCTGGCGGCTCCAGACCTCGCTGACTAAAGAACGCAAACCCACAAAGTCTAGTTTACGGTTTAAGTATCGGATTCCTTCCGTCGCTCTGAAGTCCGAAAGCAACGCTGCTGAATATGAAGGTCATCCTACACTGAAGTTTCATTCGATTTAGCTCGGAAGTGAGAAGTCAGCAATTTTTACATCATTTTCAACCTTTGTGCGTTCGTATTTTGTTAGCAACTGTGATGAGTGACGTATATTTTCCTCCTCAGAATAGCTAATACTCATATATACAGTATAACTCATTTAAAAGTAAAGAGTGCTGCTTTGTTTACTGTTCACGCTGCGGGCGGCCATTTTGATTTGACGTCACTTGCTGAACTCAGGGTTGAGGAGCCCGTTCTGAGAAGTCTGGATTTTCCTAGTCGTACGTCAGAAATTATGAGGAATTACGAGTTTAGACCTTTTAGTCCAATGCAGCATGGGTCCAAGTTTGTTCCACTACGATGCATACAAGTTATAATTATATTATCATTCCATCGTTTTCCTATTACAGCACATTTTATTCCTCTAATACCACAGCAATTTGCTGACGATTATCATTTTATATTCATTACAGAATGACGTCATAAATTTGATCCATTTATAGTTAAATTTAATGTTGCTGAACGTCCGCATTATCACTTACACTATAAACAGCCGTTCCCTCACCAGCCTCTCTTTCTCCTGTCTCCTGAAGTTAATAAGACTTTAGAAAACAAAAACAAACAAAAAAAAACACAGCTTGTCATGTTACTGAGAAACTGCAAAGCGTAAACCTTCCGGTGTTGGAAAACTGGAGACTCCTTCCATAAATGTTAAATCATCGTCTCCGTACAGAAAAATGCACCATGTCAGCAATTACACCTTTTTCTTTGCTGTATAACAACACCTTTTTTTTTTCCCCCCCATTTGCTATAGGCATACATTATCTGGAGTTCCCGACGTGCAAGTCACTGTGAACGAGCTGTTACTATAGAAACAATAACGCATTAGGACGAGTGCATTAATATAAACCTGTGACTTGCAGCTGCACTACTGTCAGAGCTGCTGCTTTAGAAAATGAATCAACACCTTCCGACCAATCAGAATCCAAAATTCGACAGCACTTAATTGTGGTGTAATTAAATTTTACGGCGTTTACTGTGTTGTAAAAAAATGACGTCTTGTGCTGCATTGTCTCTAATATAAAACACGTGTTAGTAATTTATTGTTTGCTAAACAGGATAAGAAGATTGTTTGCATTTTACCAATCAGCAATGTCGAGTACAACAAGCTCCACCCAACAGCTCTTGGTCCATAAAGACAGGAAGAATCTACCCTGGAGCATGAAGTACAAAAAAGCCTGGCACGGCAGCACAGGAATTAAAATTGGTCCTGGTTTCTCAGGTGCAAACACACCTAAAATTCCTGAACACATTCATCTGTACTGCTGTTTGTTTATTGTTTTAAAAATGCTTAATGTATTTATGCGCAATGCATAATGTATTTTCTAGCATTCTGTGTACTACACTTTAAAAGAGCACTATATCAATAAATAAAGTGTGTTAAGCGACTATGCAGATAAACACAACTCACAGAGGAGTGTATTGACTGAGTCAGGTTCATTGTTGATGTGTCTTAACAGCTGTGTGTCAGGAGTGCTTGTTCATCATTTCAGACTCATTTTGGGGCTAAAAAGATCGAACCCGGATGTGTAACAGCGATAACTGGGTGATGAGCATAGATTAAAGATCGCTGTCAGTACGTGATGTAATGCTAATACAGGTCACGGGGCGTTTTTTAAAAACAGTAAGATGGCGACAGTAAAGGAGGACGACACTGCGGCTGAAAACATCAGCAGGATTTTCTAAATGCATCAGTTTAAAGGTGCAATAGTCAATATTTTTTTTTAAACTTTATACTTGTATAAATCACCTGAAAAAATATTTAGAACGTGATAAAAAATGATGGGTTAAGCCGTGTCCTCAGCACAAGCGTATTACGTGGCTGAGAAAACCTGACTGGAAAACTATGTTACAGACTGGGAAGCTTGTTTGTGTTTGGATGGGCCTCTTGTCAGTCATTTTTTTCTGACACGCCCCTTCACTCCGCCCTCATCTCCGTCTGTTCGGGGAGAAAAAATATGTCGAAAGCCTGAAAGCTCCCAGCTCAGCCAGATAATTTGCATGACAGCAAAAAACACGACAAGAAACACAATAACAACAATAACAATAATAATTGAAGGGGATGAACATGGAATTAGGACATGGAATTAGCGATGTCACACCTGGACAGGTATAAACCAACATTAGCATAACACTAGCTAGGTTTTTATTGTCCTTAATGCAACACAAAAAAGTAACATAAAGTAAACAGCCTATATCATTGCTTCAAAAGTGTAATGCTAATCCTTGCTAGTTGAAGTCTACTCCATGGGCCACCGTAGATCCTGTGGGTGGAGCTTTGTGAACAAAACAAAACAAAAAAATTAAAAAACCTAATTGACCTAAAAAAACCCTGCTTAAACATTAGAGACCTAAGCTTGACAAATTTCAACTAATCTTGACTAATGCACCTTTAAGAATACATTAATCACTTCAAAGTTTATTTCTGCCTATAGTGATCATATTTTTATCATATCTTTTTTATGAAAACAGGAATGTTCCAGAGAAAACTACTTCTAGGTCGACTCCAAGTTTACGCTGAAATGTAGTGGAATTTTTTCACATTTAAATTAATCTGATATCTAGATATTGTATGGTGAAACAAGCAGAAACAATTAAAAACAAGTCGATATTTTAGATAATAATTAGAAAATAATTTCTTGAAAAAATTCATTTCCTATTTTAACGCATGGTTAAAAAAAAAGACAAAAACTAAAAATCACAAACTGTTTCCTTGTTTTCCCATTTTCACAGCGAGAAACAAATGAACGCAATGAACATGGACTATAACATGATATACAGTGTTTCAAATTCCTAAGAGAATTCAAACAACGATACGACTCGTACTTGTTTTTTTGAGAATCGATTAAATGCAAACAGTTTACGATAGAGGAGTCAGGCATTTTGGAGATTATAAATCGGCCAATTAGATCCATATCAACATTAAATGTATAAACAATCACGTCTCCTCCAAAAGCACGTGTCATCTTGAGCAAACAACATCACTGTAAATTGAAGTTCATACATTTTCGATCACCTGTGGTGCCGCTTGTGAAACTGCTGCAGCATTTGAATCCAAAACTTCATGAACGTGAGTATATAGAGGTGGGTTGTGCTCAAGGCCAGTCTTATGCACAGGCTACCCTGGCTGTTAGCCCAGGGCCTCGGGCGAAAGGGGGCTATCAAATGAATTAAAAGCTATAAATAAATAATTAAGTTTTCAGTCCAGCGATTGGAATATTTTCAAAGATATATCGCCTCTGCCTCATTCAAGTTCAATACTTGCATGAAAAAGGTGCTTTCTTTTGTTCAATTGTACGTCGACCATATTTGGCTTGAGTTCACGGGAGGGAACGCGGGTTGAGTCGTGTGATGTGATGTTGTGTCATTACCTGGCAATCTGATTGACGTAAGACTCCAGCTCTTTGGGGTCGTAAGCACGGGCGAACGCCCAGCACACGTAACACGCCGCGTCACGCACGTTCCAGCCGAGACTGCAGGCTCCTCTTCTCTCATCATACACCAGGGCCTTCAGGATCAGCGGGACCACTACACACACACACACACAAATGCTAGAGATGAGTCAAGTAGAAACAGAGCTTGTTAGCTCGAAGATAAGATGAAGCCTGGGGTGCCAATACTTTTGGCTTAGCAGAAATATAGAGAATATTGATTGCCTTTTAAATGAAAAGACAACAAAAATACAATTTGGCATAACGAACAGGTTCCGTCATTCTATGTACAGAGGTGAATATTTACATTCCAATGCACACGCTAAATGCATTCAATTCTCTATGTTTTCACACTTAACCAAAACTAGGAAAATTTTATGCTTCTGGTGTTTTATTCTATGTATATATTCTATGTAAAAATCAGCTTTTACTACTGGGTAAAAAAAAAGAAAAAAAAAAAAAAAAAAGATTTGTTTAAGGTAATAAGGCCACAGTCCATTAGCTCATATGTTCTCAAACTTTTTGTAGTTAGGGACCCCCCTCAGCATATAATCCAACTATTCAAATATTAGGCTAATTATTTAAATGTGTACAATAATATTTGGTTTAATTATTGCAACCCTGGAGCTTTTTATTCATGAAATTTCCAAAAACAGAATTAAGAATATTAAGTCCAAGACATTATTTAAAGACCGAACTCTTTTCATTGAAAGTTGGCTTAAAACAATTAAATTCAAATGACCAGTCAAACCAGCTAATAACTTATAAACACTCGATAATAAATATAATAAAGAAAAAAACCTACTTTAAGAACCATTGCTTTAGCTGGCCGTGCAGTAATGACAGAAGGAAATGCACCACAGAAAAGCTGAAATAAGTTTTTATCATTCCTCACAGATGACATTTAAAAGGCACAGGGCCCTGTGTTAAATTGCAAAGAAAAGAGCAAAAACATGTCAGTGTATTCCAAACGTTCTGTTTGGTTCAGGTGTGTTTTGGAACAAAAGAGAGAGCAGAAAGTGTGATCGAGACCTATAAAATAATATGTGCTCTATAAATAACGTTTACTTGAAAGATGCTTTCATAACCCTGAAAAGTCTGAGTCATGATGCAGGACTTATCCGTTATGCAATGATGGGAATCCCACATCCATAGGAAACAGAATAAAAGGCCAATTTTGTCTAACTGGGACATGAGTATCTGTAAATAAACTCCCTTCCAGACATTCCCACCAAGCAGAACAAGTCAGGCAAAACAGAAATTCGGCTACATGCAAATCCTGCCGGTGCATCCTCACAGCCTCCACACTCCCTTCCCCCTGATCCTGATTCCAGTACAAACACAGCAGCACATGCCAAAGAGCTATGGCAATGATCTCAGGCTTGTGGGAGCCATGCTGGTGAATCGTGGCTTGGGGCCTGACTAATATTAGCTAGAGAGGTGTTGCCTGAGGGCTCTACCTGGGCATAGACTCCACCCCACTGACAGCTACACAGAGCGAGACAGACATACAGGACTGATCAGATACAAAACCTGTAGTCCTCACACGCACTTCAACACCGTCCACGCCATCGTCCGAGGCCTAGGACCACTTCACGCAGTCCGGAAGGTTCACTCTGTGACCACCGTCAGACAGCAGGTAAGTGTCATCTACATATTGAGGCTTAAATTTGTAGCCAGGTGGCAGACGGTTAGACATGATTGAAACAAGTCTATCGTTTTGTATCCAACAGTCACTTGTTCGAAATTAATGGTAGGATCTGTTCGGGTATTTTAATGCAACAGTTTCAGTTGCAGCAGGTGTTTTTAATGAAGTAAATCCACCTGTTACCCATGGGCTGAACTGCACACAACACATTAAGAAACTCTTTAAGAATATATTTGTAGTAGTAACAGCTAACAGAATCCCTTAGAAATATCTAACATCTTATTGTTTGACTATTTGAGCTTGATTATATATTAAAAAATTACTTCCAGAATGTTTAGAAAGCTTAAATTGTTGTCATTCCCCAACCTATATCATCACTATAGGGCATAAAGTGACATTTAGTTTTAAATAAAAAGTCACAGATTAACAGCAAAGGATTTTATCAACTATCAGATTGGATTGGATTCACTATGAAATCCTTTCACTACAGTATACTTTTAGAGAATTTATTACTATGTGACCAATACGAATTTTAATCTAGTATTGTCAGTGCATTTACTAACTTTAATACTAACGTCACAAGATATTCAGATTGTAAAAGATGTTCTAGACAAATCAAAGAAAATAAATAAATAAATACAATAAAAAAAATTAGGTATTTCACAACAGAAACTTCTTGAAGCAATTTTATTCCTTTGGAGGGAGCGGCAGAACTTGCAAAAGCCAATCCAAAACTGGATTGACAACCTGTTGTGACAATGCATGAC
The DNA here is from genome assembly GCF_027358585.1 of Pangasianodon hypophthalmus. NCBI lineage: Eukaryota > Metazoa > Chordata > Actinopteri > Siluriformes > Pangasiidae > Pangasianodon > Pangasianodon hypophthalmus. Next base: position 3,253,001 of record NC_069732.1, read on the forward strand.
AAGCAGGTTCCTTAGGGCAGTGTCTTAAACAACAGAGAATCTGCATGTAATACTTCTCAAGTAAAAAAACAAGATCCTCACCCTTCCAATACCAACCCTGGGGCTTCTAAATCTTCAGTCTTCTTAGGGCTTTAATGAAGCATTCTGTTGCTGTGCAGCTAATAAAAAAGTTTTGCATTTTCCTAGCTCTTGCATAATTACTGAACTCATCATGAAGCTCTCTGTAAATTTGGATCAGACATTGCAAACGTCTTAAGTTATCAAGAACTCAGAGGTGTATATACTCGCTTTAAAATGAGCAACTCTTAAATAAAAAAAAAAATTAAAAAAAAATCATCACTATAGGTCAACAAGCAAAGTTATTGAACCCCATGAAGTACCGTTATGATCATTAATCAGCAGCAGGCAGCTTCCCCTAGTCCTGAGTGCAGGTGAGATCATCGTGTGTGTGCGCAAGTGGCTTACAGGTGGGGTTACGGGAAGCAGGTGTCTGCCGTTTCCCACGCCTTCAGAATAGGATTCGAAGGAGAGAAGCAAGTCTCCACAGGCCTGCGATTTCTTCGTCAGAACCGCTCCTACCTGTCGCTGAATCTTGAGCCAGGAGTGTGCGGCAAATCAAACAATCAGCAATGCACAAGCCAAAAAGCCCTGAAAAAAAACTGCCTCAGTGTATGCAAAACAGGCCCCTGAGTTTGAATGTGTACTGACTAGCTGCCAAATAGTACCCCAGGCGAAAAAACACAGATAGCCCCCAAGGAACAGTTCACACAGGGTCAAGATAATAAGACAGTTATTTATCAAAATAATGTGTTTTTACCTTTTCATATATCCATATCTTTCAGGACTGATATCTCAACAGAGTCAACATGGAAACCCGTCAAGAGAGAAAACCGAAGAAGCCACATTACATTCCCCGTCCTCCTGGCAAGCCCTTCAAATACCAGTGCTTCCAATGTCCCTTCACCTGCAACATCAAGTCCCATCTCTTTAATCACATGAAGTACAACCTGTGCAAGAACTCCATCTCTCTGGTGTCTCAGCGTGGGGAGCAGACAGGGAGAGCATCCAGAGCTCCACAGCGCAGCACTTCCTCCAATCAAGTACATCCAGAACCCTCAATGCCTGCTAAACCCAGTCCAATCAGACCAGACCACCCTAACAGCAAAATAAGAATTGTGGAAAAGCTGGAGGAGTTGGCAGTCCAAAAGGTGGAGGGGGGAGACGATAGGGAAGGAAATCAAAGTCCTGTGAAAAAAGTTACAGAAAATTCTTCTGAGCTGATCAGCATTGAAAGCAGGGACCCAGGAACCGTTGAGACTATGATAAAGTGCGCTTCATCGTCTGCCTTTTCTCCTGTTCAACGGAAATGTGAAAATGAGGCTCGGCCTCCACGTAAAGCAGATCAACCCTCTTCGCACATCCCTGTTTGCCCTTCTTTCCACCCTGGGCCAACCTGGGGTCAGAGAGCCACTTCTGCACCTCTCAAACCCCCTGCAGATTACCCACCGTACGTGCTCCCCGAAAGAACCACACATGCCTTTTACCAAACCTACATGCAGAATCAAAGCATCCCACCAGCCTACTGTCTGAGCCTTCAAGAGCACAACAGACCCCTTGTGCCAGCACCTCTAATCCCACCCAATCACCCTTCTCTCCTTCAACCATACACCTACAGATACAGCCACCCCTTTTTCCAAGTTCCACCCTTACCTTACGGTGTTTATCCTCCTGAACACACGCCGTCCTTACAGGGCCCGAGGTACATCCCCATGGAGATGTTCTCCCACGGCTTTGAGTCCAGGGACTATGGAAGGTACGCCTACCTCCAGCCAGGCTCCTACAGCAGGCCATCAGAAGCAAGAGGGAACCAACAGCATGGAGGTGACAGGGCCACCCGCCAGAGCCCGATGGCTGGCTGTGCCGCATCAGGGTCTCCAGACAGGCCAAGCGTTGTAGATATGACCCAGCAGCATTCCATCAACCCACAGCACTCTGCTCATCGTGAGCCACAGCCTACCTGCCAATCAGACTGCACCACTCCGGGAAGGGGGGCAATGACAGAACCAGAGAGATTACTGATTAATCTGTGTGTGAAACAGCAAGAGGGCAGTACACAAAAGCAAAGAAGGTAGGTAAAAGTTGCAATCAGAACATAAACAACTATATTGCATTGAAGCACAGTAAAGCCAATAAACAAATGTATTTTGTCACTTTTCTCTTTTTAGAGATATTGTGGAAAGTACTCCCAGTTCTATGCGATGCTCTGGCTTTTTATCAGAGGAAGGTGAAGATGAAGACAGTGATGACGCAGCAGCTCCACTCAATCTGTCAAAGAGGGACCAGAACAGATCTGTCCACACAGCTGACCACATATATAATGAAGAGATCAACTCAGAGTCAGAAAGCAATGATGAAGATGCCCCTCTAGACCTCTGTCTCCGTGCCCAGTCCAATAACCAGCTCCAGACAGGTTCTACCATGAGATCAGAGGAGGTCCCTGAACAAGTCTGTGTCAGACAAGTTCAGTCAACTCCATCCGAGCAAGAGCAGTGTGACCGCAGACACTCTGCAGCGTTTGCCCTCTGCCAGCTGGCCAGCTCCAGCAACATCGATACCACTGAACATCCTTCAGAACCACACAAGGACACTCAAAGTCCAAGCCACCAGCAATGTCCTGTCCCAGACGAGGCTCCTAATGGGGACACCCCTGGCACAGGCAAGTCTGAGCAGAACACTGCAGCCCAGGGGAAGAAACGAGCAAGTGATGAGGCCACAAAAACAACCAGCAAGAGAGTGAGGGTGAACGAACCAGTCCGGGACAAGAGGAGGAGAACCCAGAACTGCTGATTGACATTCAAAGAGGGAAGTTTCAGGGGCCGCCAATTTCATATGCGAGCTTGAGAGCTGGTGAACGTTGCAGCGCAATCACAGACTTTCCTTTAATATGTATATTTTGTATATAGCTTTTCTTACATGCAGCATCCTCCAATAAGTCACACTTCAGAGTGCAAGTTTAAACTGACGTCGTACTATTATGATGTATGTTCAAACATTTAATTTTTGCACAATAATTAAAGTGTTTGTAAAATATAGACTGTGTGCATTGTGTTTGTACCGTTGACAAAAAATTGTAAGAACTTATTTTGCCTAGCTTATCATTCTATACCATCAACCAACACCACAATTCAAGTAAGAGAATATTACTGGCTAAAATGGCCATATTTCGCTCTGATAATAATACAGTTAATGAACCCACCATCTGAGAGGCGTGAGGGAAGCAGCAATCCTCTGCGACCGAGCTCTGCTAGGGCAAGGCAACCCCCATGCCATGCATTCTCCGTCTCCTGGAAGCTAGAATACACAGAAAACAAGGAACTCTCAGAACCAGCACTTATCCTGAGAAATCTTATACCTTCAAACCTACAACTTTATTCCCTGCTAACAGTTATAACCATCAAAATGGAGTTATGCCAGGTACAACAACTAGCATCAAATTCATACCTAAAACACTCCAGGACTGAGCCAACCACGTCGTCCGCCAGCTCCTTGGGCAGCCTTCCAGTCACCCTCCCAATACTGCAGGGTAAGAAATGACAAACCAATGATCACAATCTTTGCACCCTAAAACAAATATTCAACTTCAATTTTTTGTGCTATAAGTATCTCCCGGAGAACCGAACTCTAACAGAAATAAAGGAATGCTTCAGGGAAACAATTTATACACCTTTTCCACTCATCAAATTGTACTCGATTAGTCAAGACACTCTCTATGTCCAAATATTGCTTCTTCATTTGGTTTTGAACTGGCGCTACAAGGCTAAAGTAGCAAACATGCACTGGAAGCTCATGAGCACCAATTTGCATCATGCAAATTGCATATAGAAGTTAGTGTACGAATCGAGTTCTGGCTGATCACCTACATTTGAGCTTAGTGGCAAATTTGTGTAAATTTGTTTAATACAAAACATTGGCATTAAACGGTGAGGGAAGGTTGAAAATGCTCTCACCCTTTAGCAGCAGACCAGCGCACTATTGTCTCCTTGTCTTTTAGACCCACCAGCAGCTGCTCTGTAAAAATAAATAGAAAAAAATTAAAGCAAGGTAACAGTGGACATCTGCTATCAGACAGCTTTTTAATAACATTTTGGTAAACGTGGAACATACCAATGACATTCTCCACCTCCTCGGGGATGTCATAGTCCTCCTCTGGGCTTATGGACCCCAGGTTGGGTTTTACATCAAGAACTTTTCCAGCAGCTGCCGACTGGCCGAGGTTTACTGCCAGAGACCGGCTTCCTCTCTGGTATCTGGATGACAAGTATAGCCTGTGTTGTCACTTATGCCACAGTGCTGTTGAATTCTCAAAGCTGATTGGTCAGAAGGTGTTAATTCATTTTCTGTAATTCATTCTGGTAAGTTATCGTTTCTATAGTAACAGCTCTTTCACAAGGACCTGCAAGGCGGACATGCCACATAAACAGATTAAGAAACGTGTCTAATCATCGATATGGTGAAGTTTTCTTTAAGGAGACATTTATTTAACATTTAGGGAAGGAGTCCCCAGTGTCAGCACTTTGTAACAGTCAGAGGTGAAGATGTAACTAAGCTTTCCGGCAACATAAGATGCATTCTTCAAGACAAAGAAAAAAAAAAAAGAGCTTGGCAAGAGACAGACTGCTATAACGTAGCTGCTGTAACGTAAGTGATGACAGGACCTGACTTGTTTTGTGGATGTTCCACTACATTAAACGTAACTACAGATTAAACGGTTGTTCTTTAATGATTAAAAATTGTAACTGTTGGCAGCACAGTACTGTTCTGTTGGCAGAAGATAAAATCTTTGTTTGCTGGTTAGGCAGGTGGGATCAGAGTCAAGGTTCAGCCAGGATACAGTGTTCCCAGAGGAGTTGAGCATTAAGGTCTTACTACCTTCTGACTGGTAGCCACTGAGTCACCACTGCCCCGATACTGAGCCTGGCAGATCTTTTTCTTTTCTCTCAAATTGCCCTGTGCTCCAATACTTGTTTATAACACACTCTTGCCACCTTCCTTTTGAGACTCATAGGTATGAATCACATTTTCCTCGAAATATTGTCTGTGATTCATACACTTCAGGGCTGTGGTTCCCAAAAGCATGATCAATAATTAATGAGCATCACAATGAACTCTCTCTCTCTTTCCTAGCTAAAATAATACAAACTTTTCAATGATATTGATAAATTGTTGTTGATAAACTACTTTTGTCAAAAATTAAGCCTTTTACTTGACTTTAAACATTTGAATTTAGGGACTAGTTTACATTGTAAACATTCATTCACACGTCCATCTTGACTCTGATCTCCGTGGAGTCATCTAACACACTTCATTCAAGCTAACAAACAGAAAGGCTCAACAAAGCAACATGGATTCCCCCAAGAAGCAATCTGCAAAGGGAATTTTCAACTTAAAAAAAACTGAAACCCACATTTCAATTCAATTTCTATAGTGCTGTTAACAATGGACACTGTCCTAAAGCAGCTTTACAGAAACCTGGATGTAGACTTGCATTTAGGGCTCTTACCTCCATCTGGCCAGGCGCGGCTTCAGAAAGGTGAGCCCCAGTCTCTGCACCACCTTCACGGCCAGCTTCCTCAGCATGGTCTGAGTGCTCTCTGCTATCCTCTTCTGGTCCAGGCACTGAAGCACTGTGGGGGCTGAGGAACATCATGTTAACCTCACTGCTCTTTAATTATACCAAAATTATACCAGAATCATGTTCAAGTGGAGGCGATACACACCATACTGCAGGAAGTCCTCTCGCTTGCCGTGCTTGAAAAGCTGAGCCTGGAGAAAAAGGAGAGGTTTCTCAGCATGCTTTGGAATCAAAATGTCCTCCATACCCACCGCTATCAGACTGTACAACTCATCCACGTCACACATTTTCATATGACACCTCATCACACATTCATTTATTAATTATTCATTTTTTAATGGACCATGACATGTCACTGAATGATCACTTGCACTACAATCACCTTACTTACTTCATTTCATTTTTAGTCACTTAGTTTTCGGCCATAGGCGCACTGTAACATCTATCTATTAGGGCTGCACAACATATCAAAATTATCGAAATATCGCAAATGTAAATATCGCAATATGCACATCGCAAGGGCTTGCGATAACAATGATTTTAATACTTCAAAAATTTACGAAAAGTCAAAGATTTAGGGCAACAGAGATAACAGAGAATGCTTTCTTTTCCTCAAAAGAACATGAAACACGTACGTTGGTTATGTCATTTTCAGTTTTTTACGTTTTTATAATTTAAACTGATTTTACACACTTAGAGCATTATCATACTGCATATCATAATATTTAACAAGTTATTGTATATTGCATTTTCCTGAAATTTCGTGCAACCCTACTATCTATCCATCTATCCATCTATCTATCTATCTATCGCTCCGAGAAGTATTTTATTCCTCTTATACCACAACCATTTTATGCCATTTACAATTTTTTATACATTAAAGAACGACACAATACTTTTTTCTATTTATAGTTACATTTAACATTGTGGAACGTCCACAAAACAAGTTAGTTCCTGCTTTCGCTTACGTTACAGCAGCTATACACAGTCGTTCCCTCACCAGCCTCTATTTATTTCTCTCTCTTGATGTTAATAAGATTAAAAAAAAGAATAATGCATCTTGTCATGTTGCCAAGAAACTGTAAAATGTGTAAACTCCTCTGCCCTGAAGTCTTTCATAAAGTTAGAGCTTTACTTCTGACTGTTACAAAGCGCTGACACTGGTGACTCCTTCCATAAATGTCCCATAAGTTTTACAGAAAGCTTCACCACATCAACGATTACAGACCTTTTTTTTAATCAGTTATGCGCAGCGTCTGCAGTGCAGTAGGTGTAGCTGATAAACACGTAGCTTGGGCTATATCTATACAGCAGCCTGTTGTATACAGAAACCTTGAAGGAATGCATGTCTAGTCTTTGCTTGCCAAAGCCATAGCCTGGTGACATTTAACGTGATGCAAAACTCTGATGGCGCTTTTGTTTCCTCTGGCATTCCGATCACACAGAGCCAGTTTTGAAAGCCTCGGGCGAGAAAAGAAACACACCGTGGCAAACAAGAGCAGCAACCGGCACCACCACTCACTCATTCTTTCTCTTTTTTTAAACAAGCAGTGCTGTTTACCATCACAGAAACAGAAGCCACCTTATTAAATCTTTTCAAAACTCTCATATTCTGCAGATCAGCAAGTTCTCTGTGTGTTCTTTTTGTCTTCTCGCACAACAGGTGGGAAGTTATAACAGTAATTATTTCTCACAGGTATGCACCTCAGTCGACACCTGACAAGCACCTGTGCACCCACACACACACACACACACACACACACACACACACCACTCTCTTCAGCTTTCTCACCTGAATCTCTGACAACAGTTTGACGACCGCCTCTGACAGGGTGGGGGCGTGACACTAAACCAACACATTTATAACTGCCCTGAAGAACCGGAAAATCCTACTGGCCGGTCCATCATTTTGCCTTCGGCGGAGCTTTTAAACTACACAAGAGTCATTCTGACTTTGAGTTACAGTGTGGGGATGTTTATGCGAATTTTATGCAAAAATGCAAATTAAAGAATTTGAATAGGGAAAAAAACACTGAAATATGGCAAAAAAAAAAAAAAGTTGGTCTACCAATAAAAACGATATGAGAAAAACAGTGACAGAAACAGTTCTTTTTTTTTTTTTTTATCTAGATACACTATATTACCAAAAGTATATAGAAACCTGACCATCACACCCATATGTGCTTGTTGAACATCTCATTCCAGATTTATTCCCCCTTTGCTATTATAATAAGCTCCATTCTTCTGGGAAGCTTTCCACTAGATGTTGGAGCGTGGCTGTGGGGATTTGTGTTCATTCAGCTACAAGAGCATTAGTGAGATCAGGCGCTGATGTTGGTGAGGAGGTCTGGGGTTCAGTCGGTGTTCCAGTTCATCCCAAAGGTGTTCAGTGGGGTTGAGGTCAGGGCTCTGTGCAGGACACTCGAGTTCTTCCACTCCAACCTTCACACACCATGTCTTAATGGAGCTCGAATTTGTGCACGGAGGCATTGTCATGCTGGAACAGGGTTGAGCCTCTTAGCTCCAGTGAAGGGAAACTGTAATACTACAGCACACAGAGACGTTCTATACAACTGTGTGCTTCCAGCTTAGTGGCAACAGTTTGGGGAAAAGACACGTATGGGTGCGATGGTCAGGGGTGCACATACTTTTGGTCATATAGTGTATATGTATACTATATGTATACTAGATGTGGCACAATATCACCTTTTCTTTTCCAATACTGAAATAACATCTGATATTTTTCTCTAAAAAAATGAAGCTTTATTATTTTTGAACTGAATCACATCATGTAAAAAAGTAATAAAAGTCAAACTGATTTATAGGTAAACACTTCAAATTCAAACTCACTTTTCCAAATTAGCTCCATATTTTGCTTTCGCTCTTTTTTTTTTTTTTTCTCCAACATCCCTGGCACCATCTTTTTGCTGTTCTCTGCCCTGATGTGGATCCTGGGTATCGGATCTGTGCTGTCTCTAATCTAAACACGAACATGGCTACAGAGGAACTCCTGCACTGTTTGGAGAGACTTTTTTCTGTTTAATTAACAAAATCAACATCAAACATCACTGCGGTCCTGAACAGGATGAAAACGCTTAACTGAAGATGAATGAATGAATGAACATCAGATGTTAAATCTCTTCACTGGGCTGTAAATCTTTTCCTCTTTTCCTTTCGGCAAAAAAAAAACATCCGTGTACGTTGGACATCGTAGTCTTTTCACACTGATCACTTTTGAGTGGAAACACATTCATTTACAGTTTCTTTTGCTGAATTTTTCAGAAATTTCATTCGAAACTTGTGAAAGTCAGCGTAGTAGCTAAACAGATCCTCATGCTGGAGAAAATCCGCAGCTTCGATGAAGTCCTACTGTGTCCTAAACCACATCAGCGAGTCTGTGGGGCATCACTGAAGAGCCGAACATCAGACATCAAGCATATCCAGTCTGATCAAATGCACATGAGGTGTGTACTCCCTGTATGTAATGAAAATAAGTTAATAAATAAAAGTGCAGATGTTTACCAGAGACTGCAGAGCTCCATCCAGCGCCACGGTGCCCTGGTAACCCGACCCACTCAGATCGCTGGACTGGGAAATGGTGCTGAGGGTCCAGTCCAGGAAATCGCCCAACCGCTTCTGCTTCACGTCCGGCCGCGTCACAAACCTGCACCATCGCGTCAAACAGTTCAGATTTATTCCAGCAGTATTCAAGTAAAATCTGTACACATCCAGTTTCATTACAATCTTTCCTTATAAAATGACTGAACGCTGTCTTTTAACACCTTACCATCGATAACTATGATCAGTTCACGTCTATAAAATAAAAATTTAAACTTATGATGTTTTGTTTAGTACTAGCGCGTCACGTTACCACTTTTATCTAGTGCTACGTACTCTGAACAGATGAGATACATTTATTTTAATTTGATTTAGATGCGAAGGGAAAAAAAAAACATGTTTGTGTGCTTCGCTATTCTTTTTTTTTTTTCCACGCTGTTACTTCACTAATCGGATCATAGAAAGTAAATGAAATGAAAGCTCGATAAAAATCTGTGAAAAATCTCCCCTTTCTAAGCTAACATATAAAATATCTTTTTTACAACATAATAAAATATACATTTTCAACAGATTTGCTCTAACTGCAACTGTATCAAACCAGGAATGTCACACAACCATTAGTACTCAGGCGCGGTCTGCCCCCTAGTGGTCAGGAACGCAAACTACAACATTCAGCTGCATAATCATCTATAAATTCAGAGCTACTGTTTATATTTCGCATTTTAGCGCTGATGAACGCTCCTTCCTGATTGCTCAGAAGGTGTTGATTAATTTTCAACTCTGACAGTAGTGCAGCTGCAAATGTCAGGTTTATAGTAATACACTCGTTCTAATACGTTATCGTTTCTATAGTAACAGCTCATTCACAGGGATTCGTACAGAAGGTGTTTCTGTAACATTTATGGTCTCCAGTGTCAGCGCTTTGTAACAGTCAGAAGTTAAAAACTTTAAGAAAGTCTTCATGACAGAGGAGTTTATCCTTTTTTAACTTCAAGAGCGATTAAAAAGAGAGGCTGGTGAAGGAACGAGTGTTTATAGCTGCTATAAAGCCAGTTAAAACAGGAACTAACTTGCTTTACAACATTAAATGTAACAATAAACGCATAAAACATATGCCATGTCATTCCCTGATAGCCAACTGCTGTGGTATAAGAAGAATAACACACTTCAGGATGCTGTTACTGGAAAATAAATCAACAGCTTCATCTCACCTCCACATCGTTGATTATTTTCCTACAACAGCACGCCCCTAAGTGTTTCATTCCTTACTTAATGTGACAGGTTTGACTCAGGAATTCATAAATCTCATTGCTTACAATAAGAAAGTGTCATAAAAGTATTTTATTCCTAAAAAATAATTCCAATATAATGGTGATGTTAATATGGAGCGAAAATAATCATGATAATCGTTTTAACCAACATCACATGACTCTAACGATTTAAAAAAACCTCACAGCAATGAAGAGAGAATGATTTGCTTACTTTGATACGAGCACTGACGCGGCATCTCTGGATTTATCACTGACTTGAAGGTAGGACTGAAACACACACACACACACACACAAAACATACACACAAACATGCACAGGCCATCAGTTAGAGATCAGTCAAAGGATTTCTGTGTCGTTTAGTAGGTATTGTACCTATAGACCCTCTACAGGGCAAAACACTTCAGATGAACGTTCGGGACGTTACCTTGGCCACAGAGAGGATGCGGTCCATGATCGGCTCTCTGTTCTGCTCAGAGTTCAGACGGCCGTCGAGACGCGAGAGGTCGAACGGGATGAGGCACGTCATGGAAAGCCACAGCAAGAGCATGTAGCGGGTTTCCCATGTCTGTGCACAGAGAGAGAGAGAGAGAGAGAGAGAGAGAGAGAGAGAGACATAGAAACTTTTAACACAACGTCCGTGAAACAAGTTAGTTCCTGTTCTCACTTACGTTATAGCAGCTATAAACAGCCGTTTCCTCACCAGCCTTTCCTTTTAATCTCTCTTGAAGATGTCAGAAAACCTAAAGTTACAGGTTTACCTCTGACTGTTCCAAAGCGCTGATACTGGAGACTCCTTCCATAAATGTTAAATAAACTTCACCGTATCAACAATCACACGTTTTTAATCCATCATAGTCTGTGTCATTATAGTCTGAATGTGAATGAGCTGTTACTATAGAAACCATAACGTATTAGACCGAGTGCATTAATATAAACCTGTGATTTGCAGCTGTAGTACTCTCAGAGCTACTGTTATGGGAAATGAATCAACACCTTCTGACCAATCAGAATCCAGAATTCATAACCACTGTGGTGCAATTAAATTTATGACAATTTTATACGTCTCTGGTTCTAAACGATTCTTACCTCCGTGTCTTTCGGGTCCTGCCTGCACAGGAGATCGAGCACCGGCTGCATGTCTGACACCTCGTGTGGGAAAAGCTGCATGAAGACCTTGTAGCCTCGGACCTGATCGAGTACCAGAACATTAGAGACACACCCCGTGAACGACTGATTAACTCTTTCATGCACAGAGTCCACTCACTGCAGCCTGTTGCTGGAATTTCTTTATAAATGTTCTACATAAAATCTGAAATAAAGTAAAAAATATATACAGATCAGATCAGCCATAACATTATGATCACCTGCCTAATATTGTGTTGGTCCCCCTTTTGCTGCCAAAACAGCCCTGACCCGTCAAGGCATGGACTCCACTAGATCCCTGAAGGTGTGCTGTGGTATCTGGCACAAAGACGTTAACAGCAGATCCTTTAAGTCCTGTAAGTTGTGAGGTGGGGCCTCCATGGATCGAACTTGATGGCCAGCACACCCCACAGATGTTCGATTGGACTGAGATCAGGGGAATTTGGAGGCCAAGTCAACACAGTCTTGAACTCTTTGTCATGTTCCTCGAACCATTCCTGAATAATTTTTACAGTGTGGCAGGACGCATTATCCTGCCGAAAGAGGTCACTGCCATTAGGGAATACCGTTGCCATGAAGGGGAGTACCTGGTCTGCAACAATGTTTAGGTAGGTGGTATGTGTCAAAGTAACATCCACATGAATGCCAGGACCCAAAGTTTCCCAGCAGAACATTGCCCAGAGCATCACACTGCCTCCACCAGCTTGCATTCTTCCCATAGTGCATGCTGGTGCCATCTCTTCCCCAGGTAAACAATGCACACGCACCCGGCCTTCCACATGATGTAAAAGAAAATGTGATTTATCGGACCAGGCCACGTTCTTCCATTGTTCCGTGGTCCAGTTCTGATGCTCACGTGCCCACTGTAGGCACTTTTGGCAGTGGACAGGGGTCAGCATGGGCACTCTACACAGCCCCCTTATGCAGCAAGCCATGCTGCACTGTGTGTTCTGACACCTATCTGTCATAGCCATCTTTAACTTTTCAGCAATTTGTGCTACAATAGCTCTTCTGTGAGATCGGACCAGACGGACTAGCCTTCACTCCCCAGGCGCATCAATGAGCCTTGGGTTCCCGTGACCCTGTCGCTAGTTCACCGGTTGTCCTTCCTTGGACCACTTTTGGTAGGTACTAACCACTGCATACCGGGAACACCCCACAAGACCTGCCATTTTAAAGATGCTCTGACCCAGTCATCTAGCCATCACAATTTGGCCCTTGTCAAAGTCTCACTAATCCTTACGCTTGCCCATTTTTCCTGAATCCAACACATCAACTCCGAGAACCGACTGGTCACTTGTTGCCTAATATATCTCAACCCTTGACAGGTGCTACTGTAACGAGATAATCAATATTATTTACTTCACCTTTCAGTGGTCATAATGTTATGGCTGATCTGTATATGTATAATATTGCTCAGAATATTTTCTTAAAAATTCATCAACATTAAATATTTTAGATGTGAATGTTATCAATTTTTGTTTCCAAAAACATTTGATTTTTTTTTTTATTTCATGTACAACATTTCTGCTTTATTTACATTAAGATAAAGTCAAAATTTTAAGTAATATAATAGAAAATGTAAGGAATCTGGATATGTTCTGAAATAATTTCAGCATGAAGCAGTTAGAAACAGCCTTGCCTTTGAGATGATGTAAAGGAATTTAAAGCTGAGGTGGATGAGCAGCGGGGGAGACGTCTCGCTCCGGATGAGCTCCAGCAGCATGTTCAACATCCACTCTGATAACCAGTACAGAAACGAGTCCCAGTTATCAGTACAACCTCACAGAGATGTTTCAAAGGTGGCAGGAGAGGAGTAAAAGGATAGAGAGGAGAGAGAGGAGAGAGGAGCGAAAGGAGCAAGAGGAGAGAGAGGAGAGAGAGGAGCGAAAGGAGCAAGAGGAGAGAGAGGAACTAGAAGAGCGAGAGGTGCGAGAGGTGCGAGAGTAGCGAGAGGAAAGAGAGAGGAGAGACAGGAGTGAGAGGAGAGAGAGGAGAGAGAGGAGCTAGAAAAGTGAGAGGTGCGAGAGATGGGAGAGTAGCGAGAGGAAAGAGAGGAAAGAGAGAGGAGAGACAGGAGTGAGAGGAGAGAGAGAGGAGTTAGAAGAGCAAGAGGTGTGAGAGGAGAGAGAGGAGTGCAAGGAGTGAGAGTAGCGAGAGGAGAGAGACAGGAGTGAGAGGAGAGAGAGGAATTAAAAGTGTGAGAGGTGTGAGAGGAGGAAGAGGAGACAGAAGAGAGAGGAGAGAGAGGAGTGGGAGGAGTGGGAGGAGAGAGAGGAATTAGAAGCGTGAGAGGTGTGAGAGGAGGAAGAGGAGAGAGGAAAGAGAGAGGAGAGAGAGGAGTGGGAGGAGAGAGAGGAATTAGAAGCGTGAGAGGTGTGAGAGGAGGAAGAGGAGAGAGGAAAGAGAGAGGAGAGAGGAGAGAGGAAAGAGAGAAGAGAGAGGAGAGAGAGGAATTAGAAGCGTGAGAGGTGTGAGAGGAGGAAGAGGAGAGAGAAGAGAGAGGAGAGAGAGGAGTGAGAGGAGAGAGGAGAGAGAGGAGTGGGAGGAGAGAGAGGAATTAGAAGCGTGAGAGGTGTGAGAGGAGGAAGAGGAGAGAGAAGAGAGAGGAGAGAGAGGAGTGGGAGGAGAGAGAGGAATTAGAAGCGTGAGAGGTGTGAGAGGAGGAAGAGGAGAGAGGAAAGAGAGAGGAGAGAGAGGAGTGGGAGGAGAGAGGAGAGAGAGGAGTGGGAGGAGAGAGAGGAATTAGAAGCGTGAGAGGTGTGAGAGGAGGAAGAGGAGAGAGGAAAGAGAGAGGAGAGAGGTTCTTACCAAGGTGAGGGTCCAGAAGATGCGGCTGCTCCTGATAGCGGTTCATTATAACTGCAACGGGACACAAAATTATCACCATTATTCAGTAAATAAAGCCCTTTTCCAGCAGACAGGACGTTATTACTGCGAGTCAGGAAACATCAGTACTGCAGTCGAGTCCCTGCATCCTTTTCTCACTGCAAATGAAACACGAACAACGGACGAGTTCCCAAATCTGATTTACTGTTTGCTTCCTGTCTGCTCCTCTCTTAGAGTAAAGCACTGTAAGAAGTAATAAACCATGGCGTAAAACGTTACAGGAAAAATCGCCCCTCTTATCAATTTGCATATTAATCTTTAGAATTAACGCGGAATCTTCGGTACAGTCTGAGATTCCTTCTGTAATGAAACTTTTAATGAAACAGCGATGCAGCGGCGCTTTAGTCCTTTAATCTGCCCAGTTCTCTCATCTCCTCATCTGCACACTCTGCTCAAACACGTCAGCTTCCAAAGCTTCAACTTTCATCCTCTGTCATCTTGCAGATCGCAAACTAGCCGAGCCGAGTCTCTACGTCGTTGAGCGTTGTATAGCTGAATTGCATTCTGGGACTTTGAGTCTAACATTTGCATCAAAATCTCCACTTCTACGCTGGATTACTCATTAATATGACGCTGAACGTCGCTTCTATTAAACACCATTGTATTAATCACCACTGTATTAAACCTCATTGTATTAAACATCATTGTATTAAACATCATTGTATTGATCACCATTGAATTGATCACCATTGAATTGATCACCATTGAATTGATCACCATTGTATTGATCACCACTGTATTGATCACCATTGAATTAATCACCATTGTATTGATCACCATTGTATTGATCACCATTAAACTGATCACCACTGAATTGACCACTATTGTATTAATCACCATTGAATTAAACGCCACTGTATTGATCACCATTGAATTGATCACCATTGTATTAATCACCATTGTATTGATCACCATTGAATTGATCACCATTGTATTAATCACCATTGTATTGATCACCATTGAATTGATCATCATTGAATTAATCACCATTGTATTAATCACCATTGTATTGATCACCATTGAATTGATCATCATTGAATTAATCACAATTGTATTAATCACCATTGTATTGATCACCATTGAATTGATCATCATTGAATTAATCACCATTGTATTGATCACCATTGTATTAATCACCATTGTATTGATCACCATTAAACTGATCACCACTGAATTGACCACTATTGTATTAATCACCATTGAATTAAACGCCACTGTATTGATCACCATTGTATTAATCATCACTGTTTTAAACACCATTGTATTAAATACCATTGCATTGATCACCACTGAATTAATCCCCAATGTAACTGCGCTAGTGATTAAAGTGACACACTACAGCTAACTTCTGACAGGAACAACACAAATACAACACCAACCAACAAATCCACACTAAACAAATCAGTTCCATTAAAACATATTTAACATGTTTCAGGGTGGAGTTTTCCTTTACCTAGCTGACTGTTTGGGATGACAGAAGGACAAGGGGGAATGGGTGTTTCTAATTTGCATATCTCGAGATGATGTTCTAAAGCCAGCCATTTATATTTAAATATAAATCTGATCCTGAAGAGGCCTCAGGGTTCCAGAGGTGTGAAACCTGTGTGTGTGTTAGTGTCAGGTGCGTTGGGGGGTGGGGGCGTGGGGAAATGGGCGTGGCCAGGTACACCTGAACACCTGGACACCTGACTCCATCCCAAATCCTCCTATCCTCCCTGCTGATTTCGCATCCTCTAATGGTCACTGCACCCTAGGTAGTGCGCACTATGCGCAGACATTCAGGATAAAGACAAGGTGCTAAAGCAGGAGGAGGAGATGGAGGAGGTTCTCACCCACGAATCTCTGGATGGTGGACTCCTGGGCCGCGCAGTCATCCTGCAGCTCCACCAGGCTGGAGATCAAGGCTCGGATCTCGGTGCTCTCCGTGAACGCAGCCAGCAGATTGGCACTGGACATGACCTCGGATTCTCCTGCTCCATCGTCTCCGTTCATGGTGTCCACATCCGGAAGCGTCATTGTGCCTCCAAACTGTCCAGGTGAGAGGCTCTGAGTCACTGCGGGTTTAGCTGTTTTTACCCCTCGCTAGGCTTCCTGTCAACACTTTAACTTCTGTTTTCAGTTTCCTTTAAATGTCCAGGCTTTGAAAATGATCCCAAATGCGTTTCCTCCCTCTGAAATTCCACACAATTTAATATTTTTTATAGAATTTAATTGACTGATATTTCCTATCTAGCCTCCGCTGCATCCCTGTGCTCTGTTATCGCGCTGTTAAATGACGTTGCTCCAGACGGACGGAAACCCAGAGCGTTCATGCCGTCCTTACAAAAACGCGTTTTGTTTTTTTTTCCTCTTGGATTTCTGCAATTTCAGCATGCCTGATTTTTCAGCTCAGTTCCTTGCCATAACCTTTCTTCTCCTCAGCCTGTGAAATAGTCAACGACTGACAGATTTTGAGAATTATATGATCATATAATATATGAGGACAAACTATTTAAAAAAAAAAAAAAAAGGTTGAATTTAGTGCGAAGTTTAGACCCACATGTTTCCAATCCTGGTCCTGGAATACCCCCTGTCCTACTCATTTAAAGGTGCATTAGGTAAGATTAGGTCTCTAAAGGTTAGGTAGGTTCGA
The DNA here is from genome assembly GCF_027358585.1 of Pangasianodon hypophthalmus. Classification (NCBI taxonomy): domain Eukaryota; kingdom Metazoa; phylum Chordata; class Actinopteri; order Siluriformes; family Pangasiidae; genus Pangasianodon; species Pangasianodon hypophthalmus. The sequence goes on from NC_069732.1 coordinate 3,270,126, forward strand.
CATTTGAATGATTCCCAGCCATGTTTATGAAGCTCCGCCCCCCAGGAGCTACAGTGGCCCGCAGAGCGTCTATAAAATGACTGACAGGAAGAGAATCCAATCACAAACAAGCCTTCTGGACCAGAAATCAGTTTTCCAAAACGACTTCATATACTTTTGCTAAGGCCGTGGCTTTCAATCATGCCCTATATCTCTTCCATCAGGTTATTTGTACAAGTGAGGGGAAAAAAAATCGACTCTTGAACCTTTAAAAGTTTTCCTTTTCAAACACACCCACTTCAAGGGCTATTAATTAGCTGATTAATTGTAAAACACTAATATCTGTGCTTCAGGTAACTTCCTATGACGTTTGGAAGTACACTCTGGCTGGCAGGAGTAGAACTCGGTGTGATCTTCTGCTGTTGTAGCCGTTCTACCAGAAGGTTCAGAGTGTTGAGATGCTTTTCTGCTCACCACTGTTGTAAAGAGTGGCTATTTGAGTTACTGTAGCCTTCCTGTCAGCTCGAACCAGTCTGACCTCGCTCGTCAATGACGCAATGGAATTTAGTGCAATATGCATGGAGCCATTTAGGTATTCACTGTACTGTTTTCCCACTGACTGGTTACATGTTCCCAGTTCCTGTGTCAGGAACATATACAAATATTGCAGTACAACTTAATTAAAAAAAAATATATTTTAAAGGACCCTTTTAGATTATATGCATCAAAGATTGTTGCTCATCCATTAATTCATCTTCAATAACTCTTTATTGGTACTGGGCTCCTAGCCATCCCAAAATTCAGACCTGTCTCTGTAGAGGGCAGATGTTTTAGTGTCATGGACCCCAAACTTTCAAACTCTTTACTTCAATCTCCTTGACTCTATCCTTCACTTTCTACAGCATAAAACCTGTGTGTGTGTGTGTGTGTGTGTGTGTGTGTGTTTTGGCTGTACAGCAACCTTGGATATGAGAAAGGTGCTATGTAAGTTATTATTACTATTAAGTTGATGGTAAGGAAAAAATGCATAAATGTAAATTTTATGGAAGTACAAATGCAGGATATCAGGTTATTGTCCATACATACTTGGAGCAATGAGGATTCGGAGCCTATCCTGGGAATCCTGGGTGTGAGGTGGGAATACACCCTGGAAGTGATCCCATTCCATCACAGTCACACACTCCTTCACACCCTGGGGGCAATTTAACATAACCAATCCACCTACCAGCATGCTTTTGGACAGTTGAAGGAAACCGGAAGAAACCTGTGAAACTCCAGACAGACAGTATTCCGAGATCAGGATCGAGCCAGAGACGCTGAAGGTGTGAGACGGGAACGTTACCCTCTGTATCACCGAGCCGCCCAAATATGGTAGTTATATGCAAGTAAATGGAGTTGATCATGTGACTTATTACATTAGAAAACACTCACAAAAAAGACAGGAGAGATTAAGAAACTTGAATCAAAATTTCTGATCACCATAATTAAATATAAAATTTCCTCACATCTCTCCAACCCTTAACACGGTTAATTGTGATTTATTTATTTATTTATTTTAAGAAAATGTAATTCTATAAGAATAAAGTATTATTGTATACTATAATAGTTAAGTGTATCATATACTGTATAAACTAATGAAATGAAAATAGAGACATTATAAAGGATGGACTTTATTTGCTTATGTACATTTATATTGTAAGATGCCCTTTATTTAAGACTAGAGATTAACAATATCCTGTTAAACAAGGAAGCACTGAAACATCCAAATCATGAGCAGATGCAGTAATTAGTGTGATTGGTGATTAATGCGGTCATGTACAGGACAGCCGAAAATTCCACACATGCTGTTAACAGTTAGCAAAACATCACATGATGTTCATCGTGAATAAAGAACTGAAATGTTGGACGTTACACCATAGCGCTGTCGAATTCTGGATTCTGATTGGTCAGAAGGTGTTGATTAGTTTTCTAGAACAGCAACTCTGACAGTAGCGCAGCTGCAAATCACAGGTTTATATCAACGCGCTTGTTCTGATACGTTATGGTTTCTATAGCAACAGCTCATTCACAGCGACTTGCACAGTGGATGCTCCACATAAACAGATTAAAATAAAGCATCGTTTGTGAAGTTTTCTGTAAGGAGATGTTTAAATAGCGTGTATGGAAGGAGTCTCCAGAGTCAGTGCTTTGTAACACTAACACGGAGGATTTTACGTTGTTTGCGGTTTCTCAGTAACATGACGAGCTGTTTTATTTATTAACTTCGGGAGAGAAAGAAGAGAGGCTGGTGAGGGAATGACTGGTATGAGCATAAGTGAGAACAAGAACTAACTTGTTTTATGGATATTCCACATTACATGTACCTCTAAATGGATAAAAAGCACTGTGTCATTCTTTAATAAATTAAATATTGTAATCACTGGAAACTTGCTGTGGTGTAAGAGGAATAAAACACTGTTATAGAAAATGAATCACCTTCCAGGCAGAAACAGTAACTCCGTTTCATCACACCACCCCGCTGTTGATTAGTTTCCTATAACAGCACAATGCAGAGTGGTTTTATTCCTCATTTAATCATCTTTCAGACAGAACAATCAACCGCTAGATATTTATCCAACCCACTATGAATGAAGAAAAAAATTCGTTCAGAAATCAGAACAGCATCCGCAATCAATTCTCAAAACTGATTTTCAAATATTATGACTCCATTTCTACTTTGAAAGCTCTTTCATGATGCGCAGGGACGAGCCCCTGTACCCGGTACCGAAGTGGTTCCAGTGGTTCAGGTAGTGGAACAGCTGGTACAGTTGATGTCTCTTGTCGAACCCTGGGGCCTTGGGGATCTTCTCGTGGTAGGCGTTGTAGAAGTGTTTCCCGAAACCGCCGAACATCCCGGCGATCCCCAGCTCGTACTCGGCGTGGCCGTAGAACGAGGCCGGGTCGAAGATGATGGGGCCGTCGGAGTACTCGGCCACGTTGCCACTCCACAGGTCGCCGTGAAGCAGCGCCGGTTCCACCTCCACGCCCGCAAACAGCTGAGGGATCTTCAGCTGAAACGGATCACATGAACATACCGCGTTCACTGGCGCAGGATTGCAGACTGCAGCATTAAACAAATCATGCTGGAGTTGTCGTCATTGTTGTTTTTTTTTCATTTCATTCATTTTATCTCCCCGCTCTGGCCTGATTAGTGAAATTCTGATGTGGATTGTTTAACAAAGAAAAAAAAAAAGTCGACCAACAAAACAGAAAATTATGCATTTATTCACCTGGCTGTCAAATTCGTAAACTTTGCAACTAACCAGGAACTTTGTAACTAAGAAATTTTATATAACTGAACCTTCACAAAAGGTTTAATAGAACGTATTCCAGCTCAGATACATCGGAAGTCCTTGGAGTTGTTACCTAAATGACAGGACAAGTAGAGCGATTTGTGTCCAATTTAAAAAAAAAAAAAAAAGAAAAAGCGATCAAGTAATAAAAATACACACAGCGGAAGTGACCGGGCTTGTCTGACTTTTTGTTAGCTAGCTAGTTACCCGGCTGTGTTAGAGGTGTGTTAGAGTATTTCTATTAATAAACGCTGCACATGACCCACAGTGCAATTCCCTCTGAACATACTCCTTTCCACATCATTCCGTCCTGAACAAACTGGACGAATCTAAGTTATAGTATCTCCCGAGGTGAAACTAATTCAGCTCTTCAGGGTTTTAGGCTACGCAGTAATCCATCTCCCAAATGAAGAGCTAAAAAAAGGAGCACATCATTAAAAACCGTGTGCATGTTCGGTTCAGCTCTGTTCAGACAAACCCAGCAGCCAGTGGCCATAATGTTATTAACCATATTCAGGGATTTAATTGGCTAAAATGTGCTCTGTGCTCACATAAATCATCTCTTACTACTGTTAAAAATATCATACACATTGTTTTTTTTTCTTACCTGGAGGCTGGCCCATAATTCCCTGGCCTCTCTGTCTCCGTACGACTGCTCCACTAATCCCAGCTGGTGCTGAAGTCTTTGCTGGACGTAAAAGGACACCCAGTCGTCCTGCCAGTCGTTCACCTGCAGAGACCGAGACGAGAGGCGTGGAATTTTCTCACATGCTGGACATCTTGTTTAAGAGCAAGCGTGCTAATCACTTACCTGAGTATGGAAGCCGATTTCTACCACTTAAAAAAAATCCTCTGTATTGTCTCGTATGATAAGTCATAATTAGGACATACTAGTCATAATTATGAGATACCAACTCACTATGTTGAGGTACTATCTCATAATTTCGAGATACTAAGTCACTAATTATGAGATGACAAGTCACAGTTTTCAGAGACATAAAGACAAAAAGACATATGTATGAGAAGTCAGAATTGCAAGATAGCATGTCATAATTTAGAGATAACAAGTCATAATTATGAGATACTCAGTCATAATTTGGATTACTTAATGTCTTAGAACCACGCATCATGAGATACAAAGTTATAATTTCAAGATAACAAGTCATAGTTATGAGATACGAAGTCATAATGTCAAGGTACTATACCATAATTTTGAGATAGTAAGTCATAATCGTGAGATGCAAAGTCATAATTGAGATACCTAGTTATAATTTCGAGATACTAAGCCATAATTGAGATACAGAGTCATAATTCCAAGGTACTATCTCATAATTTTATCTCAACTATCTCATGACTTAGTATCTCAAAACTATGACTTATAATTATGACTTAGTCATAACTGAAACATAAAAACATAATTATAATATGCGTAGTTATCACTGAGATATCTCATAATTTTGAGATACTAAGTCATGATTATTAGATACTAAGTAATAATTTTGAGATAATGTCTTAATTTATAATTAAAATTTAGTACAAAAACATAAGTTTTTGTAATTTAGTAATTTAGTACAAATTTATTTAGTACAAAATAAATTAGTACAAAAAATTAGTAAAAAAATAATTTAGTACAAAAACATAAGTATGAGAAGTCATCATTTCGAGATACCAAGTCCTAATTATTAGATACTAAGTCATAATTTTGAGATAATGTCTTAATTTAGAACCTTGCATTATGAGATACGAAGTCATAAGCATGAGATGTCATAATTGCAAGACACTGTCTGAGATCAGAACCATGAAATGAGATACTAGTTATAATTATATAATTGCAACTCATAATTTTGAGATGGTGTCTTAGGTTAGAGGCATGCTGTCTTAAGAGATCGAAACCAGAAAAGTAGGCTAGCCTGTGTACATGCATGCCTTCCAAAAATACCAACAGTGTCTCAGAATTATGACCTGTTATCTCATAATTATGACTTATCTCAAATTTATGACTTGTGACTTAGTACCTTGAAACTATGACTTGTTTTCTCATAATTTTGATGTAGTATCCAGGATTGTTTTATTAAGTGGTGGAAATGGGCCTCCATACCTGAGGGATGTAGCCACAACAGGTTTTGATGTGGAACCCGAACTTGTCGATAACCGGAACTTCCGACCGGCCGCTTCCTTTTCCTGCACAGCCAGACGACAATATTACTGTTACATCACACAAATTACATTACGTTTCCTTTGCTATATGTGTGGTGGCCTGAGAAACCTTTCACATGGTCAAATTTTGAGTAAAAAGTTTTTTCTGCATGTATCTCGAACACCAATGTGGTCTTTTACCAACAGTTTGCTGCTCCTTGTTCTGTTTCTCTTTCTGTCGTTTATTATGGAGGTGCAGGTCCGCTAGCTGCTGCCCCAACTGAGCCGCGTACCTTTAGGAACAATACGGAGGAAATACTTTAACCTGACACTTTCATTCAAACAGAATTTTACAGTAGGGTTAAATATTTTAAGGGACAATAATATATATTCTGTGATTCTTAGGTGTGTTCTAAAGCTAAATCTCCAGGTTTTTTGACAGAGTATAGGTGTATTTATCTATTAACTATTCATAATCAACTAATATATCATTATCATGTCAATATCAAAGGATATATAAAATTAAATCAAAATGTTACAACTGGCCCCGTGTCTAGGGTCAGTTGTAATATCACACCTCATTATATCTGTGTGAGACAAAAAAAAAAAAAAACTTATTTAAGTTTATTTCATAAGAACTGGTTGCACCAGATAAAGCAGACTGGATGCATAAACTTTGGCCTCCACATGACACACAAATACGTGCTGAAGTACTCAGGTCTTTGAGCCTCGTAACGTTTTCCAGGAAGGAAACAATTTCGCAAGTAAGTGGAACCGCTCTTGTGTTTCGTTAAATATCTTAAAGCTAATTATCTTAAAGCTAACTAGCTAACTATCAATCACGCTCCCCGAGAGTAGTGATGGCAAGACGAAGCTTTCAGAAGTCGATGACACTTTCCTTCTAAACGTTTCGAAAACAAAAAAGGTTCATTACGTGAAACTTTTCAACGCAGTGCACACTAGTGGCATCTGGTGGTCAAATGATGAAGTGCAGCTCCTATAAAGTCAACAATAAAGTCATCTGGTTGTAACATTAAGCAATACCGTGCATTACTTAATAAACAAAAAGCAATCTCCTTTTTTTTTTGTTTTATGGTATAAGCAAAGCTAAGCTCTTACACATAATTTATACAAATGTCTTATAAATAGCCAACCTTATTTGTTAATATGAATTAAAATTTCCCAAATTATAAAATGCCCTTGTTTCTTTGTTCGTTCCATAACTACAAAGTATCGCTAATTGCTAATGTATCTAACTCAAACCACCATTTCCTCGAATCACCTTCTTTTGAACCAGTTTCAAACCAGTCACGTGGTTGTGTGCCGAAATGACGGTCACTGGTTTTTTGTTTTTTTTTGGCAGACCAGCGAAGCAAAGGGTTGTGTTTTTAATGACGCACATCTCAGAGGTTCAGTATCGAGGGTGACATCACTAACCGATCTGAGCTGGTTATACAGTGATCAGTATTAGCCTGCATACAGAATGAACACACGATTCAAAACGTTCTCCAGATGAAGAAAATTACTTTCATACCTTAAAAAAGACAGAGGATGCTACTGAGCATGTGCAGAGTGAGAGTCATCACTGTAGCTTGTTGCTGATTGGAGCAATCGACTGGGTTAGAACTGACCCCATTCTCCCCTAGTCGAGGAACGAAACTCTCACTGATCAATGTTCAGTATCAGGAGTCTGAGGGAGATTACTATGTGCTCACTGACTGATAAAAACCAAGTTATAGAAACGTTTTAATTGTTGAAAATTGAACAGAATTGTCCATACAGGTCACGCCTCATGTACAGTGTGATAAGGCTGAGCGATATGATGATATAATAACAATCTCTTCTGAGATATTGCGAGTGGCGTGATTCTTTCTATAACATTCATTTAATTCCTTTATAATCTTCGTTATTATTGTTACACAACAATTACAAACTGACTGGAAGCAGCTGGAGGTTTTTGTACTGTTTTTAAATCTTTAAATTAAATGTAAAAATGTATTTAAAATGTATTTTTATAGATTTTTAATGGTTTTTTTTTTTTTTTTTTTTTACAAGCTGATTGTAAGCAGCTGATTTGGTGTTACAGATGGAGGTGACAAAACAACGGTTTAATGATTTAACTTTATTTAATGTCTACAAAAATAAATGTATTTAAAAATGTATTTTTTTGATTTATAAAATATGAACAAAGAAATATTAAACAATGAATAGGAGAAAATGCTGCTTCCAGTCAGATTGTAATTAAATTTACTTTAAACTCATTTTTTAAAAAAAAAAAAAAAGGATTAAAAATATATTAAAAGTATCGCGAGCTCCACAATACCTGTCAGCTCTATTTTTCACTTTTTTTTAAAAAAAAACATTTAAAGTTTTGCAGGTTTCTTAGCAAACTTAAATACCATACGTAATGTAGAAACATCTTCCAATATCATATTGTGAAATTTACTACAGTGTGATCAATTCTGATAGATTGTTTTTATATAAAAAGGCCTCAATAATTGATTTTGTGTGTGAATGTTTTGTTCAGCCAAACCAAATTAAAAATCCCTCCAGATTGATATACACAGCTTTATAAAATCACAGTAACTCATCACCAGTTATACGATTTGAACCCGAGGTTCACGTTAGTGATTTACGCAAACTTTCCATAAACTCCAGAGCCATTTTTAACATTTGTACATTTCAACATTAACCTTCTTGATGATGATGGAAGCTCTTGTTTACGTCCTTGCGTTATTCTTCTCGCTGTATCGGACGTGCCTGCTCGCACACACCACTAACCTGTTCAAGGATTTCATGTCTACGTGCTCCATGATGAACACGGCTCCTCCTGCTTCCAGATCCACGACCTTCATCGGTCTCGGCACTCGGATCGTGTTCGTGGACAGGATCGCCTCCAGGCTGGCTTTCTCTCCGTCGAACATGCATCTGGCCTGCGTGTGGGAACAGGATTCAGAATCTAGTGTGTGTGTGTGATTACAGTGACCTTTTAAGGTTATTAACTGTCACACTGTACGAAATCTCGGCCAAATTCTTTAACCGAATGTGTGATCAATATCGATGAAGATCCTCTAACGAAAGACCTGCGATTAAGGGAAACTGCTCCGTTCTGCACATCGATCAGCGCCATTCCGGGGCTCGTGCACAGCGACGCAGCTCAGGTTTGTAGCTCTCCATCCGGGAAGCGTGAACTAGTTTCACTTTCTCGTAATGTTAAATAAACCTGACGAGTTTAAAAAGAGCTTGTTACTTAGCTAGCTACATACTGTTTATAGCTGCTATAACGTAAATGATAACAGAAACTAACTTGTTTTGCTGACGTTAAACGTAACTATAAACGGATAAAGTATGACAAGTCGTTCTTTAATAAATAAAAAATTGTAATCTGGGGCAAATTGCTGTGATATAAGACAAATAAAACGCTTCAGGACATGCTAAACTGTAACTCCGGATCATCACATCACAACATGGTGGTTTATTTTCCCATAACAGCAAGGCACGGTGTGTTTTTCTTCCTTACGTATTCACCAATATTGTGTGAATCACTTTTTTCCTCAGCACAATTTGTGTCATCAGACTCGGGTAAGAGACGTAGACTAAAGTGATTAGGATGAAAACACAGTTCCACTTTGTGTACTAAATTTTTAAACAGCTATTTTACTGAACTCTTCATGTGCACATCTCAAGCCAAACGGTGTCTTTCGATTTATGCCTGCACTTTGCATGGTGCTAAACTGGTAGCTATAAGCGTTATGTACTTGCTGGCTGCATGAGCCTCGTACACAAACGTGTCTTTGATGAAATCGATTCGTTTTGGTGTGCGGATTTCATCTTTCACGTCTGCTTTTTCACATTAGCTTTCTGCTACGGTGGATAATCCCACCTTCAAGATTTACACTTCCCAAAAACAGATTTTTACCTACATAAGAGCTGCTGCTGTAATCATAAAGACTGTCCTGTTGCTCATGCCAGGACTCTTATTCTCAATCTGAGCATATCATACTGAACATCCTGTAAACACACTCAGTACCGTTTGTCTTTACTCTTTTACACCTGCATACTCTAGCGATTATAATCTCACAATCCGGGGTCAAGCAGAAGAGGACAAGGTTCTTCATGTCATCTCTGTCTCCTCTGTCGTGCTTATTAGGGATCAAAAGCCCTATTCGGACAGGATCAGGTTTACATGAGGGATAAAGTCATTATTAACGGAGAATCTCTCGGATTTAAATTCCATCTGTATTCTGTCATGTCAGAATTTTTTATTTTTTTTAATGGACTGCACATTCTATAAGATATTCCATCCAAAACGGTCAAGATTGTGTTGTATCTTGTGAGAAAAGACGTTTTGTGCATTTTTTTTTTTTCCTCAGTATAAAAACATTCCAGGAAGCTCTCTCTCACTCTCTCTCTTTCTCTCTCTTCTATCGGACTTGTCAAAGATGTGACGCAAACCTTATCGAGTTCCTACCACAAGTACATCTTACTTCACATCCATGTTATGGTCATGTGACCTATTAACAATCGATTAATTTACATGGCCACACCCCCTAAAATCCACATTTGCATCTAAAAAGAGCAGTTTGTATTAAAATAAGGTGTACGTAGTACACATGGAATTTATACACACATCATTTATCCCTGGAGAATCGATGGTAATTATTACAGGCGTCCTCCTGCACCAATACTTGGAACTGGTGAACTAACAGTACTCCCAGATTTCTGTAAAGCTGCTCTGTTTCAAGTTTCAAGTTTATTTGTCATGTGGACAAGATATCAGGGACAGTTGTACACTGAAATGCTTGTTGTGAGACTCAGGCATTCTATAGCGGTGCAATATAAAATATATACATAAGAAGATAAGCAGGAAGGAGGAGAAGAGGAAAAAGGGGGGGAAAGATTATGTACAAATAGAATATATATGCAAAATATGCAGAATATATTCGGGAACTGGTGTGTATACCTAATAATTACGTAGGTAAAGTGCAGAGCGTAACTGTAGACACTGCAATAAGTGCAGTCACAGTAAGTGAACAAGAGTGCAAAGGGTAATAAAATAAATATATAACTGCACATATCTGCACTTTACTCCAAATAAACTTCTGGTTGGTGTAAATTCTCATTTTTATGGCACGAACAGTCATAAAAAGCATTTCACTGCACATCTTACTGCGTATGGTTGTGGGGATCGAGCCTTTTGCGCCGCTGCTCCTCGCCTGTGGAACGCCCTCCCTGAACATCTGAGGGCTCCACAAATGACTGATGGTTTTAAAAGGGGTTTAAAAACGTACCTTTTTAAAAAGTGTTTTAATATAGTTTAAATTTCTGTGCTAATCTCAGGTGGCAGCTGGTTTTAATTGCTGTTTTTTTGTAGCACTTTGAGATTTTCTTTAAAATGTAAAGTGCTTTATAAATAAAATGTATTATTATTATTATTATTAATAAAATTTGATTTGAAACACAGGGTGTCCCAGAAGTCTCCATTCACAGGGGACTGTGTTTGCCAGCACCGCGTCGGTTGTGTCTTCGTCAGGGGATGCTCGTGGACATCCGCTTCTCGGTTGGTGTTCAACACTTCCAGTCTTTTTGAATTTTGAATTTGTTCATAAGTTTAGCGGCAGTGTCGTGTGTGTGTGTGTGTGTGTGTGATGTGTTTGCCATGTTTCCTCTTAAAGTCCATCGCAACCTTCCTGATCCATCCATGAGAATGATTTCAATACGTTCTTCTTTTGTCAAAGGCATTCTTAAAGCCTATCTGAAAAAAAATATATATATAATATAAACTAAGTATGAAACATTTTGGAAGACATTTTTAAAAAAAAAAAAAAAAAAAAGGTGTTAATTTGCCCTGTGTATGGAGACTTTCGGGACGTCCTGTAGTAGCTGTGTGCAATGTGAAGTGACTAAGCAGTCATCTATGGATGGATATATAATATATATATATATATATATATATATATATATATATATATATATGCAGAGTATAATTAATAAGCAGCTGAAGCAGCAGCACAAAGTAGCATTAAAATATTAGTATTATGGATGTAGTGTGTAATTAATAACTATGATGAATATTATGATTTACTGTAATAAAAGCACTAGGCCTATACAAATAATTCTGAGTTGCATTATTGGTTTAATGCACACTATTTGCACACCAGTTATCCCAGGGCTTGCATGCTTGTGTAATATTTAATATTTAAAGAAAGTATATATATATATTTTTTTTTTCTCCCTATGAATAAGCACCTGGCTCTTGTGGTTGATCTTGGCGAACACAGTGCCGGAGTCTGTGCTGTAGCTCTGGCCCTCACTGATGCATCCTCCCCCTGAGGAGCCTACAGCCTTCACCCTGCTGCAGCCCAGCTCCCTCTTTAACAGCTGCTCCATCACACCCTCCTGCTATTCCCTGTTTATTACACCACCACTGCGCTGCTTATACACGCGCTCTATAACGCCTGCACGCGCGCTCACGTGCGCCTTTTCACTTCCGCTCCAAAAACAAACAAACTTTTAATGCAGGTAGTTTAAAAGCCGCCGCAGCTCTGCGTTATCACCTGTTTTTTTCTGGTGATAACGTCAAATAAATCCCCGGAAAACCCAAATGAAATACGAGTTCCAAAGTACGAGTTCCCGGAAGTAGGCGCATGCGCAGTGCGAATCCGGCGACGTCACATACCGGAAGTAAATTTCAAGTGCAAGATGAAAAGGGTTTTCAAAACATCTAAATCTATAAGGATTTTTTTAAAAAAATAAACTATATGCTCCTAACAGTTTAAAAATAGCCATTAGCATTGTTTTGAATTAGTATTAATTAGGATACATATGTATTAATATATATTATATTAATATATTAATAAATATTTATTAATATATTAATAAATAAATAAGTCAAGTATGTTTCAGCAGGTCTAATTCCAGACATAAAAACAATGACGTTTTCCCTTTTTCTTACTGAATTCAGGTGGTCATACGGATTATTTATTTATTTATTTATTTATTTATTTATATTTATTTTTGTTACATATACATCCTTCTGATACTATTAAAACCCTGCTAAGATTTTGGATTAAAGATTATCCTGCATTATTCTAACATCAATCATTTCTGTTTGAGCTCAAAACATGCTGAAGGACACATTTGGAGCATGTGAGATGATCAACAGCTCATAATAAAACATATTAAAATAAAGCAATAATATAAACTAAAATAAAGCAACCACTGGGCTGGTTGAACACGTGCTTACTGACCTCTAAATCCTAATACTGTAGCCTGTTTTCTTTCTCCTCCAGGGTTTAAATCATTTCAATAGGTTCCAAGTGAACAATTTAATACAGTGGCATACACTTAATTCATAATAAAAAAAACACCATCTTTTATAGGTTTTCATGTTTCTGGTGATGACATCTAGACCAGTCAGACACCTCAGACTTGGATCTGCTCGCGAGCTACAGACACGTGTGTGTGTGTGTGTGTGTGTGTGTGTGGTAACTGGCAAATTTGTAAATGGTGTGAAATTGGAGTAGTGGAGCTGCTAAGAGCACTGCAGCTAACATCACTGAAATAGTGATCAATGCCAAGGACATTACTGAGACTCAGCCTGGTGGTGAGTCGCGCGAACCTGCTCTCTCAGCTCCTATAACAAGCAGCTCTGATGTGTCACTAATGTCTGCTGAAGAAAGAAAGAAGCAAATAAATAAAATAAAAAAAAATTAATATGAAAAATGAAAAACAATTGTTTTTGAAAATCAAAATACTGTTTTTTAGCCATTTTAAAATTATGATTACAAACAAAACAGAAAACTAAAAAGACAGACAGATAGATGAACGTATTAATAAATATATTAATGAATAAATATTAAAATAAATAAGACTTATGGACAGTGCTACACCACAACAAAGGTTTACACAATTTGTTTTTAACTGTTAATTTTTAAATAGGTTTTTTTTATTAATTTAATAATTTATTCTTATTTTGATTTGTAGCATAACAAATCTAAAAAATATACATAAGTAATAAATACTTGAATAAATTATTAGCTAAATAGATTAATAAATGTATTAATACATGTTAATTAAGAAGTAAATAAACCTAAATAAATAAATAAACCCAGATAGACAGATACATAGATAGATAGATTGATAGATAACCCATCCTCACTGATGAACCGTGTTTAATGCGTCGCTGAGAGAGGCCTGCAGTGTGATCCAACATTACAGCAACTATAAAGCTGCATATTTGAACTTCCACTTTATTTGTGGGCCCTTTACAGCTTTATTATGACATGGAGATTGGTTAATGATCGGCGAGTTATCACGTCCCCAAGGCCCGTTTACTGGCTCGGGCCTCAGCCGCAGAAAAGCCCGGTGCCGTGTAGCCTGTACGATCTGCCATTCTCACTGTATTCAACACTCACTGCACAATCTACAAACCCAACCGCTCCCGCAGGGAAACGGGTGCTTAATTACAGGATTTGAGATGTCCTTCCATCTTATTTTCACATCTTATCCTGATTATGACTTTGACACATGTGATTGAGTCGTGTGATTTTTTTTTTTTTTTTTTTTTTTTTTTGGTGACTTTCTGCAGTGTCATAATCAGCGGCGAAACACAATTATGAGCCGAGTGGTCCCGAGAGTGGCGTAATTAAACACAGTGATGGCTTACTCCGCTTCTTTTCCTGTTGTTAGTCGACTAGTCTATGAAACGCACAGTCTGGACCTTCGCCATGGAGCAACATGGCCGCTGTTGGGACGTCGCCTAGTCAGGAAGGTGGAAAGATCAGAAGTAGCAGCTGAAGGTACTTGGTTAGTCTGATTTAATATTTAAATATTTTAATATTTATCTAATATTTTTCTCTAGATGAAGCCAATTTTACAGCTATCTACACACTGTGTGAGACAACTATGGGAAAAGTCTATTTTTTTTGTTTTCTATTGCTTCTTTAATGAAACGTTATCACTTTCATATGTTTCTGTATGAAGTGTAGAGGTGAGCGTGATGTCTGAATTGTTGTTTTTTTTTTTTTTAACTTAATCCCGCCTACTCCCAGAGGAATTCCCCCTGCAGTTAATTTTGACGTTCACGCTAAAATAAATTGAAATAAAGTCCATGAACTGTGGCAGAGCCGTGGGTTGCGCATCATATTACAATCCCTCTCCCCTAGATTACAGCCTGACTGCTCATTCAGACTCGTTTTCAGACGCTACAGAAGCCGGAGTTGAGCACTGGGGAAAAAAAACTTCTCGCTCATTGAGCTATAATGAGGTCACTGCTGATGGACATGAGCTTCCATGCTGCGCACTTCCAGTTTCAGATTTATTACTTTGCACATTCTTTGTTTAACAGTGCAAGCTAAAAAAAAAAACAAATCAATGCTGGAAATGTAATTTGTATCCTATGTACAGCTGTTACAGTGTGGTTTGATGTGTGTTTTATTTTCATTTATTAGTATTTAACTACAACAGTTTAAAAATAGCGACGTCCTGAATCAGTTTATGCTTTAACTATATGCGTTTTTGAATTACTGGTTGAATGGAGCTAGCTCTTCTGCTGTTGATTGCTGCCGGTTCAATTCCGATCCAACACTTTATTTTTGTTTTTTTTTTCTTTTAACTTTGGAATTAATTTACAAAGCACCATGTGAGTCTATGAGCCATGCTAACGTTGTGACTCCACATAGGTCTGTGATTGTACAATGTCTGCTTTTGTTCTCTTTTATTTCTTATCTTACATTCTCACATTCTTCTCACAAAACAAACAGAAAAAATAGGTAAGGGAATAATGATGATAACAGAATGACCGTTACAATGATCTGAATTCCATTTAAAGAAAAAAAAATAAAAGTGAGGAATTGTTGATGTGTTATTTGTCTAATAAACTGATTTTTTGGGGTTCTGACCACTTGACTTTGGACTACGTGTAATGTGGTGAATTACCTAAAATGACTTTGACAAAGTGTTGAATAAATAGTGTTAATTTTCATCCAGATTTTAAAAAAATGAATTACAGGTTGACTAGTAAACGCCTTAAAAGTCCTGCACCTTTTGTATCACGTCAGCTCAATGCCCTGGCTCACAAACACACACTTCTAAACTGAAAAAAATTATATACTTATATGTGAATAAATAAGTAAAAGGGAGTAATTAAAATCAAAATCATACGCCGTAGTCATTTCTGTAAGACCTTCAACAGTTGAAGCAGGACTGCAATTTAGAATAAAACATTTCACAGATTCCCCCTAAGAGCAACTCCCAACTCCAGAAAAATGCTTACGTCCTCCAGTCGAGCTGCAGCTGACTGAGAAGCAGCAAATCTCCAAATCAACAGAACTCTCCTACGAGCTGAAAGTGATGCGAAGGCAATAATGTCAAGACTGATGCGCGTTTAAATGTAAAGTATCATCCAGCATAGCGGATATGGCTATTCAGGGGGTGCTGTGTTATTGCTCCTCCAAATACCTCGGAGATGGTTTTGAAAACTGTTATGCAGTAATTGTCAAGAGCAGGACGTATGTGTTACATTAGCTAGTGCAGGGGAAAAATCCCAAAAAAACATCTGTTAAAGCTCGTATCTCTCCTAGGATAGGTTTCAGTACGCCTGGCTTGATGGCTTTAACTAAATGAACCCTGTGTAAGATTTTCGACTGAATATGACAATAACAATTGAGCACATCATGATGTAAAATGTACGTTTTCCCCTTAATGCTCTCATCCTGCACTCCTCAGTTCCTCCTCCTATTTTCTTTTAACTTTCTTTAAGGCATCATCTTTAAGGAAAATGGTTATTATAGCAATCATGCGTTCCTTACTATACATTTTATGTGGCATGGGCGGAGTTAATGGGTGGGTGGAGTGTGGGAGGTGTAGAAAATTAATCAACACCTTCTCACCAAACATTAATGCTGAGGTTCATGGTTTTGTTAATGTTATGTGATGCTGTAAATAATTTTAGTTTTATATGGCTAAAAAGGAAAGACGATTCTAAAGCTTTTCCCAGTGTTTTTTTTTTTTTGAGATTTTCCCTGCTCAGAAAATTAATCATCATCATCCCACAGTACCCAGGACTGATCTTTTAATAAGTAATTTAATGTGAGGATTCGCACAGATCTAGAAGTTGAAGAGTAACTGCAGTTACTGACAAAGTGCTGAGTGTTTACATCTTCACATTACCAGGGCACATGATCCTTTTCACTGCCTCTTTCCACATCAACACTGCAAAATCTTGTCAGACAAACTTCAATCCAAAGGTCTGAGAGGAGCACACTATTAGAAATTTTGGATTTTTTTTTTTTTTTTTAACAAATGACCGCTTGTTTGCTCACATTCACAGGGACAATGTCGAACAAATCGGGGTGTAAGTTGTGTCGTTCTGTGTGGCACGCGACCTTGCTGCTGTCCACCTTGCTCATCGGTTTGCTCTACTACACCCCTTCCTTTCGATGTATGACACAAGAACTTGAAGAACCCATCATGAACCCTGCACACCGTCCCGTCTTGGTGCTCATCTGGCTCTGGCCCTTTAACCAGACCTTTGACCTTGACCTCTGCAGCTCCCACTTCAACATTCACAGCTGTGTCTTAACAGCCGACCGGAATTTCTTTGATAAAGCCGATGGTGTCCTGATCCACCACCGGGACATCGCTTGGGATGCGTCGAATCTCCCGCAGTTTCTTCGGCCGCCCCATCAGAAGTGGATCTGGATGAATTCCGAGTCGCCGTCGAACACGGCCCGGATCCCCGGCCTCGACAACCTGTTTAACATCTCGCTGAGTTACCGCAAAGACGCCGACATCAGCGTGCCTTATGGCTCTCTGGTTCCAGTTGACCACCAGTTTGAGGACATTGTGGACTTTCTACCTTCTGAAAAGGACAAGCTAGTCTGCTGGATCGTTAGCAACTACAAGCCAGAACACGGGAGGGTGCAGTACTACCAGCAGCTGCGCAAGTACGTCCAGATTCATGTCTACGGCGACTGGTTCGAGAAGCACGTTTCCGAAGAAGAGTACAAAGACATCATCTCGAGCTGCAAGTTCTACCTGTCCTTCGAGAACTCCGTGCACAAGGACTACATCACAGAGAAACTGTTCAACGCCCTGGATCTGGGGGCCGTCCCCATCGTCTTCGGCCCGTCCAGGCAGAACTACGAGCGCTTCGTCCCCGGCGACGCCTTCATCCACGTGGACGACTTCCCTTCCATGAGGGCTCTGGCTAGGCATCTCTTCTTTTTGCACCGAAACGAAGCCTTGTATCTCAGGTACTTCAGGTGGAGGAGACGTTTCCGAGTAAAGATGTCTTCCTTCCCGGTGGAAAACGCGTGCCAGTGTTGCGAGTACATCCGACGGAACAGGCAGTATCAGGTGCTTACAAATCTGTATCAGTGGTACTGGGATACGAGCGAAGGACTTGACCTGCCACCGTCCTTCTACTAACCTGAACACAACTTTCAGTGCCATGAGACTTTTTCTTTTCCCTATTCGCTGCCTCGGTCAGACTGCTCAGGTAATTCATCAATTTGAATATAAATCTGGCATGTGTATGTTTATGAATTCAGGTCTTTTATCACTGATCCTGAAGGCTGGAATGTTGGGACTTGATACTTATCTGTACTCACATGTGATTATTTATTTCTTACAACACAACACTCCATGTTTCTGCATCTGTCAGCTTAAAGACTGTGAACATTTAATCAATAGCGACTGTTCTTGTTGAAGAAAAGGAGTTCAATTCAGACAGAGATTGTTTTCTAGCTTCTATGATCATAATAAGCTAAAAACAAAAGACCTGAATGAAAAATTCAATAAATAAATGCAATTAATGCAATGACTTTGAGATTGCAATGCTGTCGTTTTTCTTGGAGTATTATTGGAATCGGATCATTGGAGTGCTGGCTGAGGAGCGACGCTGACTGCACCATTCTTCTGTTTCACCGTAGCAGGGACATGCAGGGAGTTTTTGGTTATACTTCTTTTTATTTCTCCCAAAAAGGGAAAATCTAGTAACTAAATCTAGTAATCTATGATTTTTAGGTTAAAAATTTGTGTCTTGATCAGTGTGTCAGTGTGATGTTTGTATCAGCTGGTCTTGTATAACTCAGTTTAGTTAACAGTAAATTACATTTTAATGCTTAATGTATTCAAGCACACACACAACCAACCAAGAGTTTAAAAAAGAAAAGAAAAGAAAAGATAACCAGGTGACCTTCAGCCAGTCAACAGCTCAAAGTTTTCTGTGGGACACATCTCAAATGTGTGTGTATTTATTTATTTATTTGTTTGTTTAAAATGTGTAGGCTGGTCACATCCATCAATTTTTTATAAAGTCTTCACTTTGAGCAATATGACGATAAAACTGCAATATCATGATAAAGTAATTTAAACTTTTAAATAAATAAATTAATAAATAAGTAAATAAATTTGCAGCTGTTGTGATATCTTCACATTTCTAAAATATTTTTACATTTTTTAAATTATAAACTGATTAAATGCCACTTATTTAATATTTTAAGTTTTTAATTAAGTTTTTATTTTTAAATTTTAAGTTTAAGATTTTGTATGGAATCTTTAAAATTGTAAAATATTATACATTTAAAAAAAAAAAATTTTTCTACTTTTCAGTATTAAATATTTTGTGAACATTAAATCAAAGTATAATCAAATGCAAGCATTTATTTATTTATTTATTTATTTATTTAAATGTATTATTAAATTCAGCGCTGCTGTTTTGCTGGAGGTTTGTCGCTCTGCATAAGGGTGTCTGCCAAATGCCATAAATTGTAAGCATTGACAAATCTCTGTGGTATAAGAGGAAAAAACACACATGTACCATGCTGAAATATGGCATGAAAATAACTTACTTCACCATGGATTATTTTCGTTTATCAGCATGGTCGATCACGTCTTATCCTTGTTACATGTTACTTGTTACTTTGTCAACATTGCTTATGGTTTATTCAGGCTAAAGTTCACGTCTGTTCATGTTAATGTTAACTAAAGCAGTAGAAATGCTTGTTAAAGGAACCTTAACGTAAAGCATTATGCAATATTACCTAACCGAACTATCAGGGTTTTTACTGAGCGTGATCGTTCTGTCGTTTTGCAGGCGTTTGAGTTGATTTAATAAAGCAGGAGAAAACTCCAGTGAATGCTGAGACGATGAGCGATGGTGTGAGCAGTAACATGCTGTATGGTTTTTAAGCATATGAAGACAAAGCAGAGTGAGAAACTGGATAAAAGGAGATTGAATACACTGCTTGCTATTAGTGATGATTATTCATATATTATTATCTCATATGCATGATGATGATGATGATGATGATGATATTTACTTGTACAGGAGCTTTATCACTTTTAAAGTGCCAGGTTAGTGGAGATAGATGTAAGTGCAGTCGGTTTTATTTACAACACGCATCACAAAACAAGAAAAATAAAGACGTGTAAAGAGACTTAGCAATGAAACAAAGAAACATTAGGGTTTAAAAAAGGACACGAATCACGGGAGAGACTGAAAACAGGCGAACTCCAGCATGGGACAGGGTCATGTGACCTGCTCGTAGTCTGTGAGGCTGTCCAAGAGGAAGTCCAAGCTGGAAACCGGTGTGACATGACACAAAGTAGCTTTAGAAAGAAGGGAATGAATGCAAATGGACAAAAATACAGATCTTGACACAGTCTAGCATTTGCGATGTAAGGAATACAACACTCCGTGTCATGCTGTTATAGTAAAATAATCAACAACAGTGGTGTGTGGTGTGATGAAGCGGCGTTACTGTTACCACCCTGAAGTTCTTTATTTTCCTGCAACAGCACGTCCCTGAATGTTTTATTCCTCTTTTACTACAGCAATTTATTATTTATTACACCTTTTATTAAAGAACAACACTTTTAATCCATTTATAGTTACATGGAATCATGAACACAGCTGTCTTTAATTGTCTGTGTGTCATTCTACTAGTGATAGATGTTAAATTTTAGTGCTCATATCTAATATTTTTTTTTACACTTTTTGCTCAGATATTTGTCCTTTACTCTGTTTTATGGCTTTAACCCGTTTGTCTGATTAATGTATTTCTGAAATTTGACTCATGCTTATAGTTAATAAACTTCACTAGTCATGTGTCCAACCCTTACAGCGCTAAACGGTAGAGGAAGTGGGGTTGATAGGTCACACTATGTAAATAGACCTCTTGCGTGGTTTGTTATTAATGGCGCATTTGATTAAAGGCAATAACTCGTAATTTTCCAACCTCCGATTAGGAAAAAACTAAGAAAACACCGCCTCAGCTCAGAATTCCTACGAGTACAAGGGATGGTCTTCTCAACCCCAATTTCAGCAAGTGACATCAAATCAACATGGCCGCTCACAGCATCAGCAGTAAACAAACTTCCTATTTTGTAGCTCGAATACACAGGGTTCGAAAATGACGTAATTCCGAGTCACGACAATAAACTTTATTACAAAGTGTTTCTTTTTCACAATTCAATCTTTTTGGTGGAATTTGAGTGTGTAGATGTTGAAAGTGTTATGTGAGGAAGTTTTGATTTAGTGTTGAATACGTAAAAGACAAATTTAATTGCATCATAAAATCATAAAGTCTGTAAGATCTTTTTCAAACAGCAATTAGAAGCAGTGGGTGGATCTAATTTTTGCATATTCATCAAATATGGATAAATTTTTGTTGGAGCTCCTGTGCCTTGTCGTCTATTGTTAATATTGTTTATCAAAACTATGTGGCAAGCAATTCATTATTCACAGGGGCGTGGCCAAACCAAATTCTGCCCTCCAGTAGCATCTGTAAAGCTCTAACACTCGTGTACAGGTCGTACAAACTGAACCATATCAGCATCGTAGTGTGAGTACAGCAAAGCTGTAGAGTAACGCCACCATCATCTGGACATTTATTAGGCCCCAAGGAACTAATATCAGAAATATTAAATCTGTTCCAATTGTGTGTGCAGGTATATCCTATACATTCATGGTTGTTGTTGTTATCATTATTATTATTATTATTATTATTATTATTATTATTATTATTATTATTGTTGTAAGTCTGGAGGTAATATTTTTAAGTGGTTCATTAATAACATTTATTTGTGTTTGTTTACATATTTTGTTCATTTCTTCTTCTTTTCTTCTTCTCATTATTATTAAAACCTTTTTTATTATCATGATAATTATTATTAAAGCCTTGGGGTTCAAAATATTTTAAGCAGTTAGTTAATAATATTTATTTATTTGTTTGTTTGTTTGTGTTATTTATTTATTTCTTTTACTTGCTTTTTCTTCTTCTTCTTCTTCTTCTTATTATTATTATTATCTTAACATTATAAGCCTAATTAATTGGTCACTTAAACTGAATAGGTCCAAATCCAAACCTCAATAACTTAAACACAATTATAAATAATAATATAATAATGCAAATACAAAAATTTAACAAAAAAGTGCTGTTAATAATAATAATAATAATAATAATAATAATAGAAAGTGTTTAGTAGCTGATTTGGTTTCTGTAGATGGAAAGTTAGAGAATAAAAAAAAATGTTTATGGCTCCAGTAAATAATTATAATGATACATGTTTGCCTGCTGTGCCTAATATTTCTGGATTATGCCCATAAAATAAACATGCGCTGTAATCATCACAGGGTCCATGTCATTTTTCTGTTCTTTTTGGGTTTTTTGAGCCTGGATGGAGTTCCTGGCTGCAGAACTGTTGAAACCCCCTGCTATACATAATTAATGTGCCATTTCACCAAATGATTACTGATTATGTATCACGCCACTGATTATTCAACACACACAAGCACACAGAAAAAGTTTTGGGTGACTTTTATAACTCTTTGTAAATAATAAGTGACCACTTGGTGGAGCTGTGGCCCCGTCCAGGAGGCTCACGGTTCGAGTTTACAGTCAGTTTGAACATTGGAGGTAAGAAAAAAAAAAAAAAAAAAAAACCTGTCCGTTTATTACACTAAAGCATGCAAGCTTGAGAAATAACGCTGGCGGCAGAGTGCTTGGAAAGGAGAAAAGAGGAAAGGAAGAAAAAAAGAAAAAGATATGGCAAATGTTTCTGTCCACACGCATGGACAGCATGTGGAGCGTAATCTGTGCTTGAGCTTCTTCCCCAATTAGGCTCAAATGATGAGTTTTAAAAAGCGGCACATGACGGCCAAGCTGCTGATTTTAGCAATAAAAATGGACACATGGCTGCATCTGAATGAGAGAAGAGGAAGAGGAGAGGAAGAAGAGAGGAAGAGGAGGATGCAGTAATGTTTTATTGTATGTCTATATCTTTAATAAGCTGTGATGTAAATTACATCTTTATCTCAGCCTCACTGTGGGATTTATATACACTTACCCCAGTGTTCCGGTGGGCCTTGGTCTGATATGCATGTGCCTACACACACACACACACACACACACACACACTCTCTCACATATTCTCCATTATGAAGCATATTACTGCTACGCAAGGAAAAAGTTCCCATCAGCATGTAGTTATTACAAGAAAAGCAACTTGTTACTACAAGAAAATATTTTGTTATTACAAATAAAGCAGCTTGTTATTACTATATATACAGTATATATATATATATATATATATATATATATATATATATATATATATATATATCATTACACCAAGAAGACTTTTCATAATTATGAGAAAATATCTTATCACAAGATGTGTATCATCTCATTAAAAAAGCATCTTGTTACTATAAGAAAAAATGTTATTATGAAAAAAAAGATATTACAAGCTATTTATCTCGTTACTCATTCCAGCTATCTCGTTATTACATTATTACGAAAGCATCTCTTTATTAGAAGCTATGTACCTCATTACTCTAAAGAACATCACGTTAGTACAAAAAAGCATTTCATTATTACAAGGAAACATCAAGACATGTATCTCGTACTCTTAGAAAACATATTTTTATGAGAAAAGCATCTTGTTTTTAAGATCACATCTATCTAGTTATTGTGAGTAAAGATTTTGTTATTAAAAGATATGTATCATGTTACTCTTAAAAGAGCATTTTTTAAAAGAAAAGCATCATTACAAAACATCTCGTTATTATGAGAAAAACATCTCTTTAATACATCTTATTATGAGAAAGGCATCAATTTACTAGGAGAAAATATAAAGTTATTATAAAGAAGCATCTTATTACAAGAAAACATCTCGTCGTTAGGAGGAGAACATCTTAGTATTACGAGAAAATATCTTGTTGCTCTTAGAAAACATCTCGTTACTAAAAGAAAACATCTTGGTATTATTTAAAAAAAACTTCTCATTGTTACAAGAAAAACATCTCGTTTTTACAAGAAAAGCATCTCATTGTTATGAGAAAAAACAAGTCATTGTTATGAGAAAAAACATCTAAGATATGAAAATTACAAGATATGAATCTTATTATTACAAGAAAATATCTCGTTATTATGACAAAGCATCTTGTTACTACAAGAAAATTCTCGTTATTACAATATTATATATCTCATTACTCTTAGAAAACAATTCGTTATTAAAAGAAAAGCACTTTGTTACTACAAGAAAACATCTCTTTATTATGAGCTATGTATCTCCTACATCTTAGAAAACATCTTATTACAAGATATTCATCTCATTATTACAAGATATTTTTCTCATTATTATGAGATATTATTACAAGATTACAACATGTTATTACAAGACAACATCTCGTTATTACAAGAACAGCAAGTTGTTGCTATGAGAAAAACGTTTCATAATTATGAGATAAATATGTTATAAAAACAAGATAATTGATCTCATATTTACAATATAGCCCACATGGGTGTCTGTTGGTAAGTTCTGCCAAATGGTGCAGCTGACAGAAATTTTACTCCACTAATAAGATGTTTTTCCCGTAGTAACAAGATGTTTTCTTCGTAGTAACGAGATGTTCTCTTCATAGTAACAAGATGTTTTCCTTGTAGTAACGAGATGTTTTTCTCTTAGTAACAAGATGTTTTTCTCATAGTAACAAGATGTTTTCCTTGTAGTAACGAGATGTTTTTCTCTTAGTAACGAGATGTTTTTCTCTTAGTAAAGCGATGTTTTTCTCTTAGTAAAGCGATGTTTTTCTCTTAGTACAGTGATGTTTTTCTCATAGTAACAAGATGTTTTCTTCCTAGTAAAAAGATGTTTTTCTCTTAGTAAAGCAATGTTTTTCTCTTAGTAAAGTGATGTTTTTCTCATAGTAACAAGATGTTTTCCGCGTAGTTACGAGATGTTTTGATCATAGTAATGAGATGTTTTCCTCGTAATAACAAGATGTTTTAATAACGAGATATTTTTCTCCTAGAACTGACATCTTTTTCTCGTAGTTTTCTCATAGTTTCTTCTTGTATGGCAGCAGTACTTCCGTACTCCGTCCGCCATCCCACTCCATTTTGCTCTCTGTCACTGTCTTTCTCTTTCCCTTTTCTCTATCACTCCTTCTCTCTCCCTCTCTCCCTCTCTTTTCCATTGTGCAATGTCATGGCTCAGCACTGAACGTCGCCGGCTTGATGGAGGGGAGGAAGAAAAAACAGAGGACTGAAGTGAGGAAGGAATTGGCAGGAGGGAGTGAGAGCACTGTATTCACCAGTGTGTGTGTCTGTGAGAAAGACACACACACACACACACTTGCCTGTGGAGGCGATGGTGGTGTAAAAGAGCTCAGTGTGGCGAGAGTACAGCGGGGGTTTAACATGCTTCCCCAATGCTGCAGGGCCTGGAGTCTGGAGACAATCTCCTCTAATACACTCTCACACACATACACACACACACACACACACACACCACTATACACACACATCATCATAAACACACACCAAGAAAGAAAGAAAGAAAGAAAGAATGAAATAGCATGAGTATGAGAACAAAATAGAAGGAAAGGAAGTGAAAGAAAGAAGTAATAGAGGAAGAAGGATGAGAAAAGAAAATAAAGTAAATGAAGAAAGAAGGAAGAATGGAGGGATGGAAGGAAGGAAGGACGGATACAAAAAGGAAGGGAGGATAATAGGAAGGATACAAAAAGGAAGGAAGGAATTAACGATGTAATGATGGCGGGAAGGAAGGAAGGAATGATGGAAGGAGGGATGGATGGAAGAAAAGAAGCAAGGATTTTTCTTATTAAAAAAAAATGAAAATTAGTGTAAGTGGATAGAAGGATGGGTAGAAGGATAGGTAGAAGGATGGAAGAATGGATGCATTATTTATTAAAGAACATATACTTTTTATCCATTTATAGTTACATTTAATGTTGTAGAATGTTTGCAAAAAAAAGTTCTAGCAGGTCTAGAGCTGAGCAGAAGTGTGTTCCTGTTTTTAGGTGCTAGTCCTGATTTAGGAGGATGACAGACAGCTCACTGACCAACATCACCATACAACATGTTAATACTGAGTGAGGTGTGTGTGTGTGTGTGTGTGTGTGTGTGAGGGAGAGAGATGAAGCCCCTGACACTCTGACGTGAGGCTGAGGGAATTGGGTGATGTGCTCGAGGTTATTAGTTAGGCTCTGCTAGACCATGTAATAGTCTCACAGTGCACCAGGAAGTCGGCGCTCCGGGCCTCACCATCATTCTGACACAGAACCACTATACACACACACACACACACACACACACACACACACAGTGACACACACACATACTTATTCCTACTTTTATTATGATGTGCTTTACAGTTTTTCACGATTTCTTACACACATTCCTCAGTTTTTTTTTCCAATAATTCTCTAAAACCCATTTCACTGGAGTTCACTCTCATTACAAACTCCTAACACACACACACACAGACACACACACACACACACACATGAGAAAAGCAAGGTAAAAGGTAAATAAAGCAAACAGGGAAGGATCGAAGAATGGAAGGAAAGAATGAAGAAAGAAAGGAAGGAAAAAACAGTGGAAGAAGGAAGGATGGAAGGAAGGATAGAAGGATGTAAGATTGGAAGGAAAGGTGGAAGAATGGAAGGAATAATGGAAGGATGAAAGGATGGATGGATAGAAAAAAAGGAAAGAAAGGAAAGCAAAGAAGAAAAGGGTAAAATAGAGAAAGAAAGAAAGAAAGAAAAAGAAAATCTCTGAAACACATTTCAGCAGAGTTCATTCTCATTACAGACTCCTAACACACATTACACACACATACGAGAAAAGAAAGATAAACAATTAAACAGGTAAGGAAGGAAGGAAAGATGGAAGGATGGAAGGATAAATTGAAGGAAGGGAGGAAGAAGGATGGAAGTAAGGATGAAAGGGATGAAAGGAATGAAGTAAGAAAGGAATGATGGAAGTAAGGATGGAGGGAAGAAAGAAAGAAAGAAAGAAAGAAAGTCAGAAACGCATTTCACTCTCATTACAAACTCTTAACACACATTATATAAAACACCAAACACTGACACGACAGCTAACTAGCATATCAGTGAAGTTAGCTTACAGGCTAAGAATGTAGCAGTCTTAGCTTGCTAGTTATCTAACATGCCTAATTTATACTGCTTTAACAAAGCTACGTAGCTCACCTAAAATTTACATCGAGCTACCTAACCCTACATATCTAGGTCTCGTTCTTACTGAGGAGATGCCTATAATGGATGTGTTTAGCTAGCTAACTTTGTTCAGCTAACAAATGAGTTCATGGTGTCTGTCGGGCAGCAGCTCAGCTTTCAGTTAGCATCATTTAGCCACTGGCAGGACGCCATTTGAAAGTGTTACTTTAGCCGATTAGCACTCCCTGTCTTTTAGTGCTAATCCATAAAAATAATAGGATTAACATTTTAGCTAACATCAGTCTGATTCCTAAATAAAATTCTCGATAGATTCTTCAGTCAGATTATAACCAAGTAGCGTCAGGTTGCTAGGCTACTCTGGACTTTTTGCAACCATGCTGCATGTGCATTTCTTTTTGTTTCCAAACACTAACAGAGTCTTTTTCAAAATCAAAATTGTCTTGTTTGATTGGCAGATAATTTTGCTTATTTTAACTGTTTACTTCTAAAACGAAACAAAATTACCTGCGAATGAAACACACATAGGAAAAGGGCTTCATAAACTTCCATTTGTTTTATTGTAATCTTATAGGCATATTAGCTCAAGTAGACTATATTCAACATACATTCACTTGCTATCTTTTTTTTTTTTTGAGATGTGGTAGATGAAACTCCCTCTGTGTGTGTGTGTGTGTGTGTGTGTATGTGTGTGTGTGTGTGTGACAGAGAGAGATCTTTCTGAGGACCAACTGTTCCTGTAGTTGGTGATCTGTGGGGAAATTTTGCATCCACTGCAGCCTCAGATTCTTGTTCTTGGCTGACAGGAGTGGAACCTGATGTGGTCTTCTTCTGTTACAGCTCATCCACCTCAAGGTTTGATGTGTTGTGCATTCTGAGATGCTTTTCTGCTCACCACGGTTGTAAAGAGTGCTTATTTGAGTTACTGGAGCCTTCCTGTCAGCTCTGGCCGTTCTCCTCTAACCTCTCTCTTCAACAAGGCGTTTGCACCCACAGAACTGCTGCTCACTGCTGCTTTTTTGTTTTTCACACCATTCTCTGTGTAAACTCTAGAGACTGTTGTGTGTGAAAATCCCAGAAGATCAGCATTTTCTGAAAGACTCAAACTAACATCCATACCACGGTCAAAGCCACTGAGATCACTGAGATTTTTCTCCATTCTGATGTTTGATGTGAACATTAACTAAAGCGCTTGACCTGAATCAGTATGATTGGCTGAGTGAGCAGGTGTACAGGTGTTCCTAATAAAGTGGCTATATATATATATATATATATATATATATATATATATATATATATATATATATATATATGGAGGTGTGTGTATATATATGTGTGTGTGTGTGTGTGTGTGTGTGAAAGCAGCCGGGACGGTAATGCTGTATCAGAATGTTTGCATATGTGCTGAATTTGCTGTTTCATCCCCAGAAGACCTCATATTCACTTCTTCATCACCTACTGCTTCTGCTCTCCTCCGTCCTCTTACTCCTTTACTCTCTTTTTCTGTCGCTCTCTCTCTGTCTCACTCTCTCTCTTTTTCTCTCACCCTGCCTGTCTGTCTCTCTCTATCTCCACCACCCTGCCCGTCTCTGTCTCGCTATGTTTCCCCCTTTCTCTCTCTCTGTCTCACCGTGTCTGTCTCACTCTCTCTCTTTTTCTCTCACCCTGCCTGTCTGTCTCTCTCCTTCCCCTTTTCTCTCTCTGTCTCACTTTCTGTCTCTCCATCTGTACCTTTCTCTCCTTCTCTCTCTGTCTGTCCATCTCTATCACCCTGTCTACCTCTGTCTCTCTCTCTTCCCCCTCTCTCTGTCTCACTTTCTGTCTTTCCATGTCTACTTCCCCCTCATTCTCTCTCTCTCTCTCTCTCCATGTCTGTTTCTCGGTCTCTGTGTCTCTTTCCATCTCTGTCACCCTGGCTGTCTCTCCCTCTCTCTCACTCAGTCTCATGCTCACTATCTCTCTCTGTGTCTGTCTTTCTCTCTCTCCTTTTCTATCTCTCTCCATCTTTCTTTCTCCATCTCGCTCTCTCATACCCTGTCTGTCTCTCTCCTCTCTCTCTCTCTCTCTCTCTCACACACGTTCTCTGTGACTCATATGGAAATGGAAAAGGGCAAAGAGAGAGAGAAGGAGAAAAAAATCCTCCCATCACAGTGGCCCATTTAATGGAGTGCAGTAGTGAGATTTGGCCTCTTTGCCATTATGGGAGATCAGTTCAGAGTAAAAATAGACTGATTAAGTTTATTAGGAGGTGCTGCTGGGGGGCGTGATAGACTCTCTCCCTCTCTCTCTCTCTCTCTTTCTCTATTTCTCTCTTCTTTGTGCCTCATTATTGTATCTATTTCTTTTAGTCTTTATAATTCTTCCTTCAGCTACTTTTCTCATTCCTCTCTCTGTCTTGTTCCTTCTCTCTCATGCTTCATTTGTCCTTCTCTTCTTCATTTCTTTAGTCTCACAAAGTCTTTTTTGTCTTTTCTCCTTCAGCCTTTCCCTTTTTTTCCCTGATTTTTTTTTTGTCTCTTTTGGTCTTTTTTTGATGGAGTCTCTCTCTCTCTCCTCTCTCTCTCTCTCTCTCTCTCTCTCTCTCTCTCTCTGTGATTGGCTGAGCTGAGCATTTGAGCAGATATACAGTGTGGTGAAAACAGTGCAGTCCATTATGATGTGATGATGCCTGTGTAGGGCACTTCGAAGTGTGCACACTCATAGCAGCCATTTACAGGCTCATTCTCGACTGAAGTGCTGAAACACATTTCCTCCAAAGGGCCCTTGTATGAAGCGAGTGGTGGTCTTTAAGTTATTATTCTGAATGCGTGTAAAGTCTAAGTGTAAAAGATATTAGCATTCTGCATTTTGAAATAATACATGCTAACCATTGTGCTGAGGCAAGATGATTTAAGAAGTAATGTTCAAAATGATGATTTAGTCACAGAAAATTGTTCAGGATAAAATACTGGATAAAATGCATCGACAACGTGTCTCCTCTTAAACAGGAAGTAATAAAAATATCAAAACTCATCAGAAAAAAGTTAATTTTACTGTGTGTTTCGTTCATTCGTGACCATCACATTATCTGAAACGTAGCAACTTTGAGGAAGGCTTTAAGCTCTGCCCACTCTGCAATAATGTCATGTCATATATCTGTGAAAAGCTTGTTTTCTATACAGCTCTTATTTCCTGGAGTATATGGACTGAAAGACACGCCCACTCAGTGCAGCTCTCATTTCCTTATATGTACTGAAAGACACGCCCACTCGGTGCAGCTCTCATTTCCATATACAGACTGAAAGACACGCCCACTCAGTGCACCTCTCATTTCCATATACAGACTGAAAGACACACCCACTCAGTGCACCTCTCATTTCCATATACAGACTGAAAGACACGCCCACTCAGTGCACCTCTCATTTCCATATACGGACTGAAAGACACGCCCACTCAGTGCACCTTTCATTTCCATATACGGACTGAAAGACACGCCCACTCAGTGCACCTCTCATTTCCGTATATGGACTGAAAGACACGCCCACCCAGTGCACCTCTCATTTCCGTATATGGACTGAAAGACACGCCCACTCAGTGCACCTCTCATTTCCATATACGGACTGAAAGACACGCCCACTCAGTGCACCTCTCATTTCCGTATATGGACTGAAAGACACGCCCACTCAGTGCACCTCTCATTTCCATATACAGACTGAAAGACACGCCCCCTCAGTGCACCTCTCATTTCCATATACAGACTGAAAGACACGCCCACTCAGTGCACCTCTCATTTCCATATACGGACTGAAAGACACGCCCACTCAGTGCACCTCTCATTTCCATATATGGACTGAAAGACACGCCCACTCAGTGCACCTCTCATTTCCATATATGGACTGAAAGACATGCTTTTTGACATGGAGATAGACTGAGTTTTTCTAACCCATGTGTTCATTATTATTATTATTATTATTATTAATATTATTATAATTATGTATACAGACTACAGTCCCCTGGTGGCATGGAGAGTTACAGAATTCCCGCTAACACAGATACAGAACGTCTATCATGTCGTCACTCCTTTCACGTGTCATCACGTCTTTCACGTCATCGGTTGGTGTTGGTTCTTTAAAATCTGTTTGGTGTGTTACAGAGCTTAGTCACTTTCCTCCTCATCTTCATTACCTCACATTTCATCTCTTTAGTTTTATCTTTTCCAGCATGTACTGTAGCTCTCTGTACACGTGTGTGTGTGTGTGTGTGTGTGCGCATGCATGTTATGACCTAAGCAGTCCAAGCCCCTCCCAATGGATAAAATTAGCAGGAGTTTCAGCCTGTGAGTATGTGTGTGTATGTGTATAGGTGTGTGTCTTTATGTGAGTGTGTGAGA
This sequence comes from Pangasianodon hypophthalmus, assembly GCF_027358585.1. NCBI lineage: Eukaryota > Metazoa > Chordata > Actinopteri > Siluriformes > Pangasiidae > Pangasianodon > Pangasianodon hypophthalmus. The sequence goes on from NC_069732.1 coordinate 3,301,453, forward strand.
GGCTTTGAGAAAGACAATACACACTCCAGAGTTGTTGCTGTGGCAGCGCTTTTGTAATTAAGTGTGTATCGCGAGTTGGTCCTCATTACGGCGCATTTTGACCCTACAATACCGTGGGACTTGTATTTTTGGGTCTAGACACAAATGAGCTCATACACTCCCACACACACATACACACACATACATACACACACACACACCTCTCCCCGTCCTCTCCTACGTTTCGGATGGGTGCGGCTCAGTGGGTAAGAAAACAGTGTTGTTTAAAGAGAGAACAAACACAGCAAACGAGTCAATAAACTGAGCAGAGGTCAATGTGGGTTTTATTTAGCATCTGTTTCATTTGATTTGCATGCACAGAGCAATGCCAAAAATCCTTCCTCACATGTGCATCATTAAATACACAAAAACGTACACACATAAACACACAAACACACACTCCTAACCCTGTGATTGCTCCCTGCAGTGAGTGTGTGTCTGTCGATTTGCACTTTAAAATAGACAGGCAAAAAAAAAAAAAAACATCAAAATGTAACAGCATATAATACAAAATATTCCAAATGTAAATGTATCAAAATAATTTTTTTAAATATTTAACAAAAAAATCTATTAAAACATATTTTTGTAAGAAGGATATTGGATTAGTGGTGCCATTACTAACGCTGATTCATAATGGTAATGTTATTAGTAATAATAGTATTAGTGATTGACAGGTAACACTAGATATCCTTAAGAAACAAGAACAGAGCTAGCTGTGGCAGTGGGTGTGGTCACTGCTGCAAGTGGGCGGGGTTTTGGTGCAAGCACGCTAGCTTCATGTCAGTTAGTAGCACTATAGCGATCGAGTTAACCCCCCTCTTTCCCCCCACCACCTACGACATCATTTTTACAGCACATCCTCAAGTTTTTTTTTTCTCTTATAACACAGAAGTTTGCCAACAATTAGAATTTATATTCACTAACGAATAATATATTTGTTATCCATTTATAGTTTTTAAAAAAAATACTTTTTATAGTTATATTTAATGTTGTGGAACGTCTATGAAACAAGTTAGTTCCTGTTCTCACTTACGTTATAGCAGCTACAAACTGTCGTTCTCTCACCAGCCTCTCTTTTTTCTCTTTCTTTAAGTTAATAAGACAAAAATAAATGCAGCTTGAGAAAAAAAAGCGTAAACTCCTCTGTCCTGAAGATGTCGGAAAACTTAAAGTTCCAGCTTTATCTCTGACTGTTACAAAGCTCCATCCCTAAATGTTTAATAAACCTCTCCTTACAGAAAACTTCACCACATCAATGATTGCATGCTTTATTCTTTATTAAATTACACCTTTAATCTGTTTGTTATTAGTTTTAGAGTATGTGGCATGTCTGCCGTATAAATCTAATACGATAGTGTACACATTTTCACTTCAAATACATTACTGTCTGAAAAGCTTTGTTCTCCCCAACACTACTGAGTGAGCGTTACTAAATCTGTTCTGTCAAGAGGATCAGGTGACTAATATTACTACATCTGATTGGTCAAGGGGCTCAACTGAGTAAAAGCATCGATAGTTCAGAAGATTGTAGACGTTTTTTTTTTTTTTTCCTTTTTTCCACTTTATCTCAAAGTCAGTTACTTCCTAAAGTAACAGGTGCACAACAAGTAAATCATTTTGTATCATTTTCATAATGTACACATAATACAACACTTATATTAATAATAAGTGTATTAATAATAATAAAGTCCATTTGTTTCCTACCTGCCAACATCTCAGAGATATTTGCAAGAACATGACAAGGCATGATTTGCACAACTGGCGATTTCACAGCGTTAATGTAGACGTATGATTTGCAGCTGCACTACTGTTAGAGCTGCTGTTATAGGAAATTAATCAACACCTTCTAACCAATCAGAATCCAGAATTCAGCAGAACTGTGGTGTAAACTATTTTACTAAATGAACACTTCAGTGTACTGATTGATAGCCAAGATAACCAGATAACTACCAAGATACAATAGCTAGCTATTTTTCGTTAATGTTGATTCAGAAAGGCCATTGTTGTTACTTGTGGTGGTGTGGGCCGAGGGCAGGTGGTGTGGGCCGAGGGCAGGTGGTGTGGCCGAGGGCAGGTGGTGTGGCCGAGCGTGGGTGGGGGTCAGGGGGTGTGAGGGGTGTTCATGTCTAGTTTGAAATTCTACTCGACTCACTACGCTGCTGCTTTGTTTTTCTCACGACTAACTTTGGATTGACCATAAGTGAAATAATTTGGTCTACTCTTAAACTCATAAACTAGTGACAAGACCTGGTCCCACCCACCAATTGTCCTTTTTCTTTTGGATTTCTAAGGCATTGACGTCTTATTGTCTTACTGTTTTCTTATTAAGACAGGAAGGCATACTCTTTTCAAGTCTGTTCTTGGTGGCCGTAGACTGGACTAGGAAACAGACAACAGCTGACAAGCCAAGGGGCCTTCAGTGGACTCCACAGTCCCGGCTAGAAGACCGGATCGGATTTTGCGGATGACCTGGCACTTATGGCACGGATTTTGCGGATGACCACCTACAAGAGAAGACAGAGCGGCTCAGCACTTACGCAAAGCAGATAGGCCTCAACATAGACCAAATTTCCCCTTGAGGATCAATAAAGTACTCTCTTTCTCTATCTATCTCTATCAGCCTAATGAAAACACAGGTGATCTCCATAAACTGTCCTACACAAGCTCACATCAAGCTAGAAGGAGAAGTTCTACAAACACTGGAAACCTTCACCTATCTGGGCAGTCTGAGGAGCCACGACAGTGGGACAGAAAATGACATCCAGGCCAGACTTGGCAGAGCTCGTGCAGCCTTCACCAGACATCAATCCATCTGGAAGTCTAAGGAGATTACCATGAGAACCAAAGTAAAGCTGTACAACCGCGATGGCAAATCTGTTCTTCTCTATGGCTCGGTGCCTCAGGAAAACATGCAACATCTACTGGCCGAACAAAATAAGCAACATCATGCTATGTTAGAGGACAGGCTGTCGCAGCATTGTCCAGGAGATCCAGCAACGCCGTCTGAGGTGGTTGGGCCATGTCCTACGGATGCCAGCTAAGAGGATTCCTAAGAAGGCACTACATTGGACACCACCAGCGAAGAGCATGCCAGGCCACCCTAAAACAACATGGCGGAGAACTGTGCTTTAAAAAAACTAGTCTCATAGTCTCTTGTCATTATTTACCATAATCCAGGTAAAATCTGACATCGCAAATGGCTTCCTAATTACTTCGTTTGTGCACTACATAGGGCATAGCATAATGCCACGTGTAGAGTGTAGAGATTCAGCTACGGAACATGTGTGCCTCACGTTTCTGTTGTATTTTAATGTCGTCTGATGAAGTCATTTATGTTTAGAGTACATATTAAAGTATTGGCACCCTTGGCTGTGTTTGGGTTACATGTTGCTATTAAAACAAACTCATAGGGTTCTAAAAGTATAAAATGCAATCCTGTGGATTTCAGATGTAATGACACAGCCCATCCCTGCTTGTTATATTGCGCAGGAAGCTAATATAGTAATGTGGAGAAACATCTGCTACCCTTGTCTGTTTTTCCCCTCTCTTATTCTCCATCCACCATCCTCCCATCCTCACTTTTTGAGATATTTTCTGCGTCACCCCCCCATCTTCCACATATCCATTTCTGCTCCCTGCTTAGCTCTCGATCCCTGACTCTAAGCTATGCACAGGACCTCTGGGAACTCATTAAGCCACTAACTTCAAATAAATAAAACAAACTGCTCAGACAAAATGAGAGATCTATTCAAAAAAAAGAAGAGAGAGAGAGACAGAGAGAGGAGAGCTCTCTCCATATCCCCCAGCCTGGCTCTTTTCCCCAGCACATCCTCTCGCTCTGCTTCTTCCCTCTTTGTTTCACTGGCTGCCTCTGTCAATTCAATTAATTTCAAACGGGCTTTATTGGCATGACGGCGGCATTATGGCGTTGCCAGAGCTTTTAGAAACACACACACACTTTTAAGCACACACACACACACACACACATGCACGCACACACAAGAAAAAACCCACAGCATAATATCTTGTCTCACAGCGTCTGGGTGCCTCGCATCCTCGCCGCTCTGTCTCGTCACACTCTTCCTGCCAGCATATAATCACACCAGCCAGACATCTAGTGAGGGAGAGAGAGAGAGAAAGAGAGAGAAAGAGAGAGAGAGAGAAAATAAACAGGGGGGAGGTGGAGAGAAAACACACCCTCTCTCTTTCTCTCCCTCTCTCTCACTCTCTCTCTCGCTCTTGTCTTGTCGTTTTCCTAGCCTCCATTGTCCAAGCTGCATTAGATCAGTAACAACACCACAAACTTGCACAACATGCACTCTTATTAGCTGCTTTAATCAGGTATAAATCACCGACTGTAGTCCATCTGGTGCGCTGCACAAAGTATTGCCCCCCCCACCTTGTCCATCAGTGGAAACAGACCACCACAGGATCACTGCTATCCAAATATTGCTTACTAAGAATAATTTTTTAAATTGGGAAATTTAGGTTATAAAAATGGTTGGGAGGCATAACTCTGTCATTCACTTGTCTGCAATACAGTAGTGGAAAAGATCAATCTTTTGAGGAAAATAAATGCAGGAGTGTGTGAGTGAAAGTTTCATGTTTAACTTTTTCCCATTTTAAGTAAGATATAAAACACAGCAGGGAGTTCTCCTATAGGAAAACAATCAAAGCTGGCATGGTGTGCTGCGGCCCGGCATGAAGCACAGTTACTGATACCACATCAAAGTTGATTATTTTCCCATAGCAGCACATCCAGAAGTGATTTATTCCTCATACACCACAGCAATTTGTCAACTATTTCCATTTTTTTTTTAATCAAAGAATGACACATCATGCTTTTTATCCATTTATAGTTACATTTAATATTATAGAAAGTTCGTTAGACAAGTTCATTCCTGGTCTTACTTACGTTATAGCAGATATAAACAGTTATTCCCTCACGTCTTTTACCTGTCTCTTGAAGTTAATAAGACAAAAAATGCAGTTATAGAGAAACCAGAAAGCAAAGTCCTGTATCCAGCGCTGACACTGGAGACTCCTTCCATTAATTTTTAAACAAACGTCTCCTTACCAAAAACTTCACCATATCGATGACTATATATCTTTGTTACATAACAGCCCTCTTTTTTAAGATCTGTTTATTATTAAGTTTAGGTTATTTGGAGCATTTGCTTTCCCGTGAATGAGCTGTTACTATAGAAACGATAACGCATTAAAACGAGCGCATTAAAATAAACCTGTGATTTGCAGCTGCACTACTGTCAGAGCTGCTATTATAGAGAATTAACCAACACCTTCTGACCAATCAGATTTGAGAATTCTACAGTGGTGTGGGATAAACTATAAAGACTTGGTGTCTCTTGATTGTCGTTTTCATACATTAAGCATCATTAAGTGTTTTTGAACGTGTTTCTGAACAGTGATGTTTGCATACCTGCTGTGTCACGTGTCAAGTCGAACCCTGACCTGAGATGAACCCGTGTTTGTAGCTGATGACCCCAGGCCTAGCTCTCGCCTCACTCCTGACCTTCACATAGCAAGAACCTGAACTTTGGAAGCCACTCATAAGGTCACGAGCTACACCGGGGCGCCGGCACCCGGGGAGCGGACCTTATTATTTGGATCGATTGCGTCTCAGCGGCGGGAGAGCTATATGAGGTCCAGGAGCGGCACTGGACTCTGAGGACTACCGCCGAGATGAGGAAAGATCGCAGCCACGTGAGACACAGAGAGAGAGAGGGGGAGGAGAAAGAGCGAGTGAGAAAGCAATGAGAGTGGCAGGATAAAAGAAAATCTTGATTTTGCGGGGGAGAGTATTGATTTCTGCTTTCCTCCTGGGTTGCCTATGTGAGCCCCGTCTATTATTAGTTTAGAGACAAAAAAACCAGCGTGCACACACAGAGAGATGGATGGAGAGAGATGGAGCGAGCGGCAAGTGAGAGGAGAAATAAAAAGAGGGAGGAAAAGGGCCATTATAGAGTAAATGGCAAAGGTGTGAAGGACGTGTTTAAGAAGTGGTTTGTGCATGAAAGATGGAGATAGAAGGAGAAAGAGGATGGTATAGAAAAGTGTGTGTGTGTGTGTTTGTGTGTGTGCATGTGTGTGTTTATAAGGGATTATAAGGATGCGTGTGTTTATGTTCGAAAGAGTGCAATGTGTGAGAGGTAGTGACAGTAGGGAGCCCTGGCAGGTGGAGCTCAGCAGCGTGTGTTAAGTGCATGCCTGGTTGGAGATGTCGGGATTAGCGGGAGATTAGAGTCGTGATTACACAACGTCTTCGCTCTAATGATCCGCACTGTTTGTCCGGCTTATCATGCCTTCTGCACCCCAACGCGTGCGCTGCCATCGATATGAGATGACACACATATTACACACACAAACACACACACACACACACACACAATCCCTTTTCCCACCAACATGGTTCAGAGAACTTGTGAACTAGTGAAAAAAACAGGTCATATTTACACTTATGCAAAGCATAAAAATAACACTCATGAAGAGTTTTACAAGTTCATTCAAATAGATATGAACTAAATGTAACATGTATAATCACTGATATGCTGAAGTTGTCTGTGAAGAGACATTTATGTAACATTTATGGAAGGAGTCTCCAGTGTCAGCGCCTTGTAATAGCCAGAGGTAATGCTAAGGAATTTAAGTTTCATAGTAACATGAGAAGCTGCAGCTTGTTCAAGTTCAAGAGAGAGGGAAAAAAAAGAGTGGCTGGTGAGGGACCAATTGTTTATAGCTGCTATAACGTACAATAAATGTAACTATAAATGGATAAAAAGTCTGATGTTATTGTTTAATAACTAAAAAAATTGCAGTCATTGGAAAATTTCTATCTTATAAGAGGAATAAGATGCTTCTGGATGTGCTGTTATAGGATAATAATCAGCTTCAATCTCATCCTAACCCTGACTTTCTTGCTCAACCTCTCAGCGTTTCTCATATTATACATACAGCGTGTCCCAAAAGTCTCCACACATAAGGGAAATGAACACATTTTAGCAAAATGTCTTCCTTTTTCATACTTAGATTATGTTTTTTTTTCAGATAGCCTTTAAGAATGCAAAAGAAGAATGTACTGAAATCATTCTCGTGGTTGGATCGGGAAGCTTTCGCAAGGTTGTGATGGACATGCAATTATATGCATAACACCAGATGTGTTAACACGAGTTCATCATGAGTGGGAGAGACGATTCTGTGTGTTTGCAAAGAAATGGCAATCATGTAGAGGATGTTTTGTAAATAAAGTTACATTTTGCTAAAATGTTGATTTCCCCTATGTATGGAGACTTATATATATATATATATACACACAGTACTGTGCAAAAGTCTTAGGCACCCTATTGTTTTTAGTGCAAACTTTGTTATAGATTTTTATTTTATGACTTCTACATTATTGATTCAGTACAAAAACATTTTAGATTCCAAACATTAGTTTTCCAGCACAAAATTAAATGTTACAGAAAAATGTTTGTATGTTGTATTACATAAGAGACACTTTTCAGACAAAAAAAACATAATGAAGGCTGCTGGGTTTCGCTGCAGAAATAAGAAGCGAGTCGAGAGTCAAAGTGTCCAGAAGAACTGTGGCTGCTTCTGCAAGATGCTCAGTAACACTTCCAGCTCATTTCCTTAGAAAACTGCACACACTGCACCTCAGATACTGTTTTTTTTTAAAGCGAAGAATCGTCACATTAAATATTGATGTTGTCTAATTTATTACTGTTTACTGCTCTTTATATTTTTTTTTTTCATTGTAGAAACATTTATTTTATACATACATACATATATATATATATATATATGTATGTATGTATGTATGTATGTATAATATGTACATATATGTAATGCAAAATACATTCACATGCTCCTTTCCAGAAGTAGAAATCGGGTTTTACACCAGATCATCATGCTGACCCATATCACAATAGAGCTGCTCTAAACGCTGCAACATCCACCCACTCAGTCACACACTCGCACACACATTAACCCACATCCACGCCGCCGCTGGCAGGGCCTCGCCTTCGCCCCGCGCACACATTTAACAACCTTTCAAATATGCATGTGCTTGAGTGCTGACCTCATCTCTCACTTTCTCACCGTCTCCAGGATGTACACATCTGTGTGTGTGCGTGTTGCAGTGTGTTTATTAGTTTTGGAGAGTTTGTGTGTGTGTGTATGTATGCGTGTGTGTAGCAGGATGTGTGTGCTCCTCTCCATGCCTGCACGCTACTCTGATCTCCCCATTACAAGGTCGATTAAGCCACTAATCCCTGAAATACCCGCGTCCTACAGCATGAGAGAGGAGCACGTCGAGAGAAGAACGCGCTCAGGGAGAAAAATGGCTGGGGTTTTTTTTCGCCATGCCTCCTAGTCTAAGCCTGCTCTAACACTGAATTCTGCTGAACGTGTGTGTGTGTGTGTGTGTGTGTGAGGGAGGGAGGTTCGCCTCACATCAGGGATTAACAGGAAACTCATCCGAGCTTCATGAGCCCTCGCACCGGATCAGAACAATATCACTCCAAACATAAGGAGCTCGGCTTGCCTCCAAATTTAATCAGTGCCCTTTACGTTTTTTGGGTTTTTAAAAAAAAAAAATTTTTTTACCTCTACCATAAGCAGGCATTATTAAACGATTTTTTTTTTCTGCTGTGTGAAAGTGTTTATGAAAGGGAGGTGTAAATGTCATTGACTGCTGAGGGTGTAACAGTATTAAAAAAATCCATACCTGTTGTTGCATTTTGATCTAAATTATAGACTTCTGCTGTTTCACTCTGTGGGAATTTTTTGACTCGTTCCGTTCTCAGGACTTCTAGCCTTTAATTAGTGTAGCAGAGTGGGAGAATGTAGTTACTGCCACCCAGATCACATCTCTGTGAGGTATATTACTCCTGCACAACACATGCAGACCTAAAGGATCATATGTATAGCTCACATCATTGTAGATTTGTAGGCATCCTTTTTAATTTAAGTAAATAATATCATCATGTGGCTTTTTTTTTTGGTTCCAATCAACGAAAAAACATAATTCAGTAGTGACACCCTGTAGTGAGCATTCATCCTCATCTAAAACACTGCTGTATCCACATCCATATTCGAATGCATAGCTCATCAATGCTTAATTTTAACACCTATAGTGTTCTATCAGTTTCCTGTGTGACAGGAAATAACTCTCAGGAGGAGGCAGTAGTCAGACACATATTTTGCCCTAAATCGCACAATACAATGCTAAATAGCAGCTAACATTACCTGGGTCATTATAGCTAGCGGTGTATTTTTTAACATACTATTTGTTGTGGTATTATCCAGGTCATGAAATAGTCAAAATAACGACAATAACTAGCCTAGCAAGTATGCGAGTCTATGTAAATGCTCTGCTTAAGTAATTCATTGCAAATATACTCTCTCAGTTGTGACATAATATCACGTAGTTGTGACTTCGTTAATATGACTTAATTACAACCTTTTTTGAATCTCATCATCGCGAGTAATTTTCACGCAATTGTGACTACTTTTTTAATCTTGTAATTGTAAGTTAATATCACTATATTGTTACTTTAAAAAATCTCCTAGTTGCAAGTTATTTTAACGCAACTGTTAGTGTTTATCTCACAATTGCGAGTTAACATCACTCTATTGCGACTTTTATTTTAATCTCGTAATTGCGAGTTATTTTAACGCAATTGCAAGTTAACATCACACTTACAACTTTACATCTCACAACTGTGAGGTAATATTTCACAATGGCAACTGTTTATGCCTCAACTGTTTTCATTAATATCACACAAATCCGACTTCGTGCTTCCTTTTTTCCGATAATCACACCACAACAAATCCCAGCAGTGTGTATAAGCTAACTGAAGTGTTCTTTCAGCAGCTGGACACTCCAGGGGAAATGTCTTGGGCTGGACAGGGTAGAGTGCCTGCAGTGTTAATGTGGCTTGGTTGGGGTTAGGAGATAGCATAATAAGCTGAAACACAAAGTCATAGTAGTCATAGTAATTCATAAAACATATAAACAGATAAAACATCACAATTGCTTGGTAAATCCGAGTTTCTCGCCAGCATATACATTTTGTATATTTTCATTTTTGCATGTTTGCTTTTGTTTTGTGAAGTATGCATTCCAGTTGTTGAGTGTGTTTCTCCGGATGTGACAGACCCGATCCGTAACCAAAGGTTAGCGCCTGGTTGATTTTGCCGTATGTTTGTTTTCCGTTACGAGTTGGACCTGATGGTGGGGGGCCAATCAGCCCAATCAGAGCCAAACAGAGCAGAGGTACTACTAAGGGGCCTGAGCTCTGATCTTTTAAGCCTAGTCTTCACCTAGAATCACCCAGAGTCTGAGCAGAACTTTAGTTGGGGATCCATTTTTTTAAAAGGCAACATGAAATCAAACTCAACCCTTTTTAAAACCCTTGTGCTAGCTTGTGCTGCTGGATGGATTCAAGTATATCAATTACTTAAAAGATAATATTCTTTTTTGTTCTTTCTTCTTTAATCTTCCACTAGAGAACTGCCGAGCTATAAATGGCCTCTGATTGTTGGTTACATCAATGTGCACTTGCACAAACGTTTTAAAAAAATCATCTCAGGTCATGTTTCCCCTCCTCCACACACAGCTATGAGCCAGCAGAAATCGCTGAGTCAGCTCGCTCTGCAGTCGCCATGATACAGACTAGCAAGCAGCCACACTAGCAGGACTGAGCTAGCGTCTACTGAGCTAGCGTCTATACCTGACTTCATGTTTTGTTTTCTTTTATGTAAAACAAAATGTCTTACATTATTCCAACCTACTACATTTAGGTGGGCAGTTCTCTAGTTTTATATATATATATATATATATATATATATATATATATATATATATATATACACACACACACACACACTACAGTTTCACTATGAAATACTTGCAGTGTTTCCCTATCAGAACTTTTTTTTCAAAGGTTAAGGTGCCTTAATTTTTCAAAGAAGCCTTAAAGAACCCGTTTTTGTAAAAGTGTATACCTGTGCTCGTTCTGTGCAGTGTTTCCTGCAGCACTTGGGCTAGCAAAGATGGTGCTAATGTGAGCAGGGCTAAGGCTCTCAGAGGACTCAATTGACCTTTTGTGACTTTCGTTTTTGCTTTTTGCGTTTCTGATTTATTACCGCAATTGCGCACATCAGTACTAAGACCTCAGATGTATCTAGAGACTTAAGCACTATTTAAAAGTTGCGAGAGTTATGCACACTGGGCAGAGGCATGACTCAGTTATGAATGACTCTGAACTCAAAGCTCATTTTCTTGCGTGATATTGACTTGAGTACTGTCAGGGAACGGAGTCAGAGGCAGATGCAAGTGCAGATACGGCTTAATCGGTGCAATCCAAAACGCACATAAGGTAGATGAACAAGAACAACAAGAACTAGGTAAACACAGGGATAAAGAACATGACATGAGCTCGAAAATACAAGACAAAAAGTGCTACCAGAGACAGAACATAAATTCCCATGCTGATTAGACATAAATGTGACTCCGATGTGCGTGATCTCGTGAGGTGTAAGGGCTGATGGGTAACACAGTCCTGATAGAACTCCCCCCCTTTTAAGTCGCGACTCCTGACGCACCTACTTTGGTCTTGAGGGGGGCCTAGGTCTCTGGTTAGTGCAACAACCACTGCAAGGTCAGTGGGGGAGAGAAGGACATGGCGAGGACAGAGTGAGGAGCAATGTCCTCAGTGAAATATGGGCAGAGCAACGTCCTCAGCCGAGCAGACATGCAGAGTGACATCCTCAGCTGAGCAGGGAGGCTTCACCAGCGGGGCAGAGTGGCCAAACAACGTCACCAGCAGGGCAGGGTGGTAGAGCAATGACGTCCTCGCCAGAGTTGGGTTTGAGGTGGATTGGACACAAGAGACCTTGCCTGTGGCTTGCGAGACCTCCTCTTCGTCCTCTGGCTTGGGTGTCAATTGCGAGGCTGCCCCGTCGGCATCTGGCATGATCATGGCTTGCAAGGCCGCCCCCTCAGCATCTTGCATGATCCTTGACTTGTGAGGCCTCCCAGTCGGCCTCTGGCCTGGGCTGGGTTGGAGAGGCTGCCCCGTCGGCCTCTGGTGTGAATGCAGCTGTAAGGCTGCTTTCTGAGCTCGGCTGTGTAGGCCCGGCTGACACATAGGTTATAGCCTGATGCCCAGGCATAAACTGGTCCAGAAGTGACTTGATCCGGTCGAGCTGCCTCTGGTTAACCCGGATCTGCTTGTTCTGGGCCCACATGCACCAAAGCATGACTGCTGCATCCATAGTGGGTCTTGCTTTCTGTCAGGGAATGGAGTCGGAGGCGGATGCAAGTGCAGACACTGTTTAATCAGTGCAATCCAAAACACACACAAAGTACATGAGCAAGAACAACAAGAACTAGGCAAACAGAGAGACACAAGAATATGACGAGAGCTTGACAAACACAAGACAAAAAGGGCTACCAGTGACAGAACTTAAATACCTGTGCTCATTAGACATAAACATGATTCAGGTGCACGTGATCTCGTGAGGTGCAGGGGCTGATGGGTAACGTAGTACATATATATTACGTGGGTGGTCTGCAAGGATCGGTCAGAATGTGCTAGGGATCCAGGGCTGAAAAAAAAGGTTGAGAACAACTGGTCTAGACACAATCATGTTATAATTAGATGCAAAAACCATGCTTCAGATTCTTTTACTCAAGAAAAATCTGCGACCCTGGAGCCCAGAAAATCAACTTAAGTGGCTGCGTAATCCGACTTAGAATACAAGGAACTTTCCCTACATATTGATGTAAATTTAGATTCAAGTCACCGACTCTGAATATCGTAAAAAAATAAATAAATAACTACGGTTAATAAAATTCCCTGTAGTGGAGTATTTGGAGTATTTGAGTATGAGCTATTCATGCCCATAACCCAGCAACACAATGTCTACTATCTCTCTGTCCCTGTCTGGATGCCTTCTTCATGGCCCAAGCTCATGCTGAATTGCAATCCAGATCCACTTCACCTTCAGGTGTTCAATCTTCAGCCACACAGCCCAGAATCTCCCAGAATTCTGACTTGCTTTCCTTTATAGTCAATAAGAAGGTATAAAGGCATCTGAAATCCTCAAGGCAGAAAAAACAACAGCTTTGAAATGAGCAGCTTTCACTCTAAGAGCTGTTTTTCCAACACGAGGCTGAGGAACCCTAAAATCCAGAGTCTCTGTCTTTGGCCCCGGGGCCCTGAACATATTCTGACTCTCAGCATGAGGCTTTCTCGTGCCATTCTTTCAGTGCCTGAACGGAATAATTAATCAACACATCGCTGATTGGGTAATTAGTATGTAGTAACACTAACAGTGAACACTCCATTAATATAGCTTATTTATGGCACCTAAATGACTAATTAATTAGGTTGGGAGGACGCATGAGGCGGGGTAATGGTGCAGGAGGGTGCTGTATATGTGTTTGGACCTCCAGTTCATTAATAATGCATTTCTGTCATCTTTTTCCAAAGGTTTCACTCATGAATAACTAATCTCCGAACTAAGGGAGAATAGCCACGGACCGAGGAAAATGCTACGGAAATGTAAACCTTGCATGAATTTGCATTTTTTAAACCACCACATTCAGGTCTATACTTCGCATATCCTCTTTTCAACTAAACGTACGCACCCACTGCTAAAAAAGTGCCTTTGTGTTGCGAAGAGTAGAAAAAAAGGAGAAAAATCAGTGTTCGAACACAATGAGAGTCACTCTCCTCCCACACTAAGTCACCGATGAGTCAGTTAGCTGTGGTATACGAACGCAGGAAGACAGAATGCAAATGCCAAAGAACAACAGCAAAGACAAAAGTCTGATTATAATTACTTCAGTCCGTAACAAGAACAAGGGTAAAAAAAGATTCTGAGGGAAAAAAATTTGCATTATCCTGACCGTAACTTTGGGTGAATGCACAGAAAGGCTCATTTAAAAGTGAGGCATCAATTACAAAGTTCACGACGTACAATTCCAGTACAGCGACTTCACATCAATATCATTTTACCAAGCAAAAGCCTGAGCTAAAAAAAATTACAAAAGTTTTATAATAAGCCAAAGATAAACTCTTATGTGCCTCATTCTCACTCAGACACTCATTCAAAGAACAACTTACACACTGTGCTGTGTGTGGGATGGAGAGTTAGAGGATAGATAAATGGATAGAAGAAAAGATAGATGGGTAAATGTATAGATGGGTGGATGGGAGGAGTAGACTGATAGTCAGATAGACAGATAGACTGACAGACAGACAGACAGATAGATAGATAGATAGATAGATAGATAGATAGATAGACTAAATTGTTAGTGATTTTAAAAAAATCAGACATTAGATAGTGACAAGATGAGTATATGGATGGGTGGATGATAGATAGATAGATAGATGTGTGTAGATAAGTAGATAGACAGTGGATGGAGAGAGATGCGACTAGCTAGAAAGATAAATTGGTAGATAGATGGATGGATGTGTAGGTAGATGAGTAGACAATTAAATGGGTGGATGATGAGATAGATAAGTGTACAGATAGATGGGTAGAGAATTGGACAGAAGGCTAAATAAATGTGTAATTGTAGATAGAACCATAAATACTGTAGATGGGCAAATGGATGGATGGATGCATAATTGTAGATAGGTAGATAGATGTGTGGGTGGTGAGTGATGTAAATCACAGCATTGTGAGAAGTGAATGGATAGAAAGGTAGATAGATTGGTAGGTGGATGGATGGATGGATGGATGGGTAGCAGTCAGAGAAAGCACTGTGTATGAATAAAGCCAGCACCTACAGGAGTCATAAACACACTGGAGCAGTAAGAATTAAAACAGAATGCTAAATAAAACAGAACATGTCGGTATAAGGTGTGTGTTATATGTTGACTGTAACACAGCAGTGTGTACGGTCTATCTGGACTGGCTGCAGTGGAACATTAACATTGCGTTAGTGTGTTGGTGTTTGTTGTTAAAGGCCTTCACCCGTAGCTGCTCAGTCTCAGAAGGTCCCTCGCTGCCTGGCCTCAGTGTGTTTGAGTAAATGGTCCTTATATTTACAGTGTAATTACCTGCTGTAGAGCGGGACTGATGTAGTCGCACCAACCGATCAATCAGGCTGGAACAACGCTGGCACACTGGCAGCCTGCTGAACACACACCGCCGCTCACACTGCCTCGTGTTCACTTTCCAATCAGCGCTCTGCTACACTGTGGGACCTACACGGGTGAATTAACACCCACAATGTAGAATTAACTCCTGCAGTGTAGAATTAACTCATATAGAGTCAAATTAACTCCTGCAGTGTAGAATTAACTCATACAGTGTAGAATTAACTCCTAGTATGTAGAATTAACTCATATAGAGTCAAAATAACTCATACAGTGTAGAATTAACTCATATAGAGTCAAAATAACTCATACAGTGTAGAATTAACTCATATAGAGTCAAAATAACTCATACAGTGTAGAATTAACTCCTAGTGTGTAGAATTAACTCATATAGAGTCAAAATAACTCCTAGTGTGTAGAATTAACTCCTAGTGTGTAGAATTAACTCATATAGAGTCAAAATAACTCACACTGTGTAGAATTAACTCATACAGTGTGACGTTAACTCATACAGTGTAGAATTAACTCCTAGTGTGTAGAATTAACTCATATAGAGTCAAAATAACTCATACTGTGTAGAATTAACTCAGACAGTGTGACGTTAACTCATACAGTGTAGAATTAACTCATATAGAGTCAAAATAACTCATACAGTGTAGAATTAACTCCTACAGTGTGACCTTAACTCCTACAGTGTAGAATTAACTCCTACAGTATTGGTTTAATTGCTATAGTGTAGAATTAAATACTACTGTATGAAATTAATTCCTTCAGTATAGAAACAACACACAGTGTTAACTCATATATTGTTATATCAATAGCCGCAATTTTTTTATTTTCAGGTGTGTATCTTATTAATATGTAATACCTAGTTTTAAAAAAAAGCCTTGTAATTGTATGAGTGAGGAATGTGCATTTGGCCTGAGATTTTATACATTTAGTTGTTTATATATTAAGCTGGATAAAATCATGGTAGTGTCATGAGGCTATGAAAAATCACACGTGGTGATTTTTGTATATCGCACATCATTGTGTGGCTCTCAGAATAGACTCGGGGGAAAAAAGAGCTCAGGGATCTAGTCTTTATTTACCTTCTTGCCATAAACAACAGAGTCATGAGCAGAACAATCAGATCAGCATTTAATCTGAATGTAAACTAAAAGGCAAAGAAAAATGTGTCTCGAGGTGAATAAATAGAATGTGAGGAAGTTAAAAGCGAGCACTGAGGGATATGTGGATGTATAATGTATAAAGAGTGGTTTAACTAACCTCAGGCCATACTGCTCTTATCTAATTAAATAAATCCAGTTCTATTTATTGAGTAGAACATTTTAAAATGAATTAAAGGAAGCAAAGAGGATATACTTTTAGTCTGTTTTTGTTTTTTTTTAACCTTTGTATAAATTTCCTTGTAAAAAGGCTACAGTAACTTAAATAACCACTCTTTACAACCGTGGTGAGCAGAAAAACATCTCACACCGCACAACATGTCGAACCTTGGGGCAGGTGGGCTACAACAGCAGAAGATCAGAAGCCCTGGGGTTCCAACCATGTGAGCCATGTGATTCCAAGAGACTCATTACGGATAGCCATAGCCAAGGGAGAAAAACACTGGTGTGTGACGCACAATAAAGAAAAGAATATGAGTTGATCCAATTAGTGTATTCATAAAGATTAAAAAAGATTAAGAGGGACTTTATAAAAGCTTAATGCAGCAAATTAATCCCTGACCAAAGCCAAATTTGTGCGACGTATAAAAAAAAAAAGGTAATTACATTCAACACAATCAAAGGGCTTTTTAGCATCTAACATTAACTAAATCTCTGGACACAATGACAGGATAATAGTCATGACTCTCCTGATAGTAAAAAAGGGATAACCTGCACTTAATAAAACTATTCAGTTCATTATGAATGTGCAAAACACATTCCAGATGTTGTGCGAGTTCACAGGCTTGAACGTTCCTGCAGACAGTGAGGAGACTAATTGGGTGATCTTTGTTTTAGTCCAGTACCCTTGATGAACAAGCTTTAACCGAGTTGAGTACTGCCTCGCACAAATTGACGAGTAGTGAATTTGAAGTAATACTTTCGTCCCAGTCTTTGTCACTAAAATCTAACTTAATAAATGCTGGGAAGAAAGAACTGGGGAAAATAAGACTGCATTGTTTTGAAGTGGCATTAATATGAGTTTCAGAAAATATTAGCAAGAGTCGTTTTGTTGAATGAAGGAACAACATTAAGAGCTGTGACAGTGTGGGGAAAAAACATGATTCACAATTTCATTCTTGATCCTTCTGGAAATTTAAAAAAATTGGTGTAGTGTTAAGATGACTTATAGTTTTTGGTGCAAGTCCTAAGCCTTACCTAGTCACTTAGTCATGCAGCGTTCTTCTGAATCTCAAAGTATTCCCAAAAAAAAAAACCATCTCCAATGAGGCTACTCAGGTACGCAATTCGAAACGTGACAGCGCTCACGATAGAGTGCTGGTCGCACCTCCTGGTCTTCCTTCATGTGCCATAAGGTCATTGCGATTAGTCCAGAATGTTCCTTCTAGTGCCTTGCTAAAACCCTTACATCACATACAAAAAACAAAAATGGTCCAGCTATTATTTACATTTACATTTAGGAGTTAGGAAAGCAAAGAAAATAACACATTTTTAAAAAATAATTTGTGTAGATTTAGTGCTTGTTTAAGTCATTTGAAGGCATCCAGTGGCTCAGCTGTTCAGTCAGCCAGGGGAAGTTCATTCCACTGCTTGAGTGCCAGTACAGAGAAGAGTAGAGATGAATGCTGTTCATCCCAAGAAGCAAATTGATTTTGGCCAACCATCTATTTTGGGTGGCTATGTTGGCTCTCCCTATATAACACTGTGCCAGTGTCGGCAAAGAAGCTCTTTTCTTAACAGCTCTGCCAACATTGGCCCAACGTTGGAAAGGTGGATTGGCCAATCATTGTTCCAATGGATAAAATTACATTGGGCCCATGTAGGCACCCAGTGTTGACGTGGCTGACATTGGCCTAACATAATTTTGTCCATTGGGCCAATGATAGGCCACCTTTCAATCCACCTTGGCAATGAAGATTGAGTAATCTACAGGATCCGCAGTCAAGAGTGTCTTTGTCTATTTTAAAAATATATAATTAGATGGTTTCTTGAGAAACAGTTAAAAAGAATTTCTTGAAAAATCTTGTTAGGAAAGCCTTGACTTTCCTGGGGTTTACATAGATTCCACGGCCAGAATGATCTCTTTAATGTTCAGGTACAGCTCCAATTCCACCTTTGCAATAGCATTAATTTTAGTAATAGGGAGGCCAGTGAGAAATCTCTCCAAATCTCACTTTATATGAGAAGTAGAATCAGGTCGAAATAAAGACAGTCAATGATATCTACAGGGTGCATAGTAATGTTCAAATTTGGGGGGTTATATTCTAAGCAGAGCGCTGTTTCAGTTGAAGGGGCCAAGGCCTTACTGGCTTTATCGCCATACTCAAAGAAAGATTGCCGCAATTGTGGTAATAATTGCTCGGCCTGGCTTGTAGAAAGCAAATTAAATCTAGATTGAAGTGCTATTCTCTTTTTTGAAAGTCTCAGGGTCGGGTGAGGCAGCATAAAGCGCACTGAGGCGTGAGATATCATCGCGTGACTCAGATAGTTTAGTTTTACGTCGACGATTTTGAAAAGATGAATGCGAGATCGTCTGACCTCGGACAAAAGCCTTTAATGCCTCCCAGATGGTACAGGAGGACATGTCTGGGCTGCAATTGATGTCAAAAAAAAACCAACGCTGTGATTAGAGAGGTGAGGAAGTGAGTGAAAGCATAATTTGAGAGAAAGAGGGAGTTAAAATGCAGGGATCTGGCAATAAGAAGCTTGTTGGAGAATAAAAATGGAATATATAGGTCCTTATGGTGAGAGATGACAAAAAAATACTACATGAGCAGGGTTAACTTTGAACAGTAGCATGTTAAGAATAAAAGTGTAGTCCGCTGAGGAATATAAGGGTGAAATGAGTGCTGGGAAAAAACAGAATGAGATATCCATGAGATTTTCTAGAGAAGTAATTGGAATATGCTTAACATTCCACTTCTCTCTCTAGGAACGTGTGGATGTGCTGTTGATTAAAGGTGGGATGAAGAACTCAGTTAATGTTGTTCCCCCATAATGATATTTTTGTCAGCTAAAATGATATTTTTGGTCTTATTTTCACCAGCACATTCCTTTTATACTGCTTTTATATTATTTTAATTATTGTACTTTTTCTATTTTTAGATAATTTTCTATTAAATATATATTTAATAATTTATATTGCTAGTATTTTTTTCTTAATATTATTTTATTTTATAACTTTTGTTTATTATTGTTTTTGTTTTTTTACTTCGCTTTGAGCTGTATTTCAAATATATGCAAGGTGTTATATACTGTAAATAGCGATTATTATTATTATTCTTATTTTTGTGATTATTTTGTAAAGTAATTTAGCTGATAAACCATGGATCATTCCAGTTGGTGTATAATTTCTCACCAATAAAACCCCGGTACAGTAAACACAGCCCGAAACAATATTTTAAGAATATAATGATAGTGTCCTAGATAGTTCTGCCTCAACACAGGAAGAAAAGTGAGAGCGTTTATTGATCCGGATTGCAACTCCCCTAGATTTACTTTGTAATTTCGGCTACAGCACCTGGTCCACCGATCTCCTGCAGAAAATCAGTGTGGGCTTTTGGTCCCTTGAGGTGAAAGAAGATGTTGTTTCTTTTAACCGGCCAGTTTAAACCTTTGACACTCCAGCTGGCAGAGTTGCCAAACTTCCAAAGGAGGGCAGAGAGAAGAGAAAATAGTTTAATGATTATGTTCTTTGGAGCCAGAAAGGATTTAGCAGGACTGGTTTTATGGATAAAAAAAAAAAAAAACAGCGCTAACAGGGGAAGGCCACTCGAGAACTGGCCATGGTTTGAGGTGAAACAGATTTTTATAAGGCGTACATGCTAGCAACCTTCGCCTTGTAGCTCAAGTGCAAACCTCAAGAAGCAAAGCAAAACAAACATGTCCTGGCTGATTGCATAAACTCAGCGGAAGTGGTGAAATTGTGTATACTTTATTTTTGTCAAAAAGTTCTTTTAAGAGTATAGTTGGAATAGTTGGATTCATAAACATGTCCACAAAAATACATGGAAAACAAGCCAACAACTCTCTCTTTGACTGTCTTGTAGCTCAAAATGAACATCAGTGATACTCTTCAACAAAATCTGGTTTTACACTACATTCATTCTTTCTTTCATTCTTTCATTCATTCATTCATTCATAAGTAATGGATGGGTCATGGTGCATCTGGAGCCTATTTACAATGTTACCTTTAACCCAAATTAGCAGCGTAACACAACGCTGCTATCTTTATACCGCTCAAAGTATCTGTATCTGTATCTGCATCTGTATTCAGTTTTAAACCTGAAGTGGGTGTGGCCTAAACTGGAAGGTTTGGCTTTTTCTTTTCAAACTCAGCAACATCACTCCAGTTCATAATAAATATAATAGAGATGTGCGTGGGACAGTTTTTAAAATTCCACTTGCGCACTTCGTATTTTTGTTTGTACCTGCCCACGATATTTTCTAATGAATTTAGTTGATTCTGTTTCCCAAAATATAAACAAACTAGTAGCCGAATTTTATCCACTATCACCCTTGACCATGCAGGTTCTTGCCACGTATTCCCCTCCTCGGGCCGAGAGCTGCAAGAAGAGGCGCTCAGTGGGGGTAGCAACCCGCAGGACTACGGCGCGCTCCTCCATGTTGTCATGTGTTTCATTACGTTGCCACGTGTGTTTTTGTTTTGATTCATGTCTTGTCTCCACCCATGTCCCATCACTCTTTGTATCCCTCATGTGTCTTGACTCCTCTGCACCTGTTTTCAGGTTGGCCTTTACGTAGTTTATGCATTTTAACCTTCTTGTTTCTTTGTTCAAGTGCAAAGTATTTCCATGTTCGCTATTTTTTGGTCTCTTGACTTCTATTAGTTTCCTGGTTTTCATGTTTAGCCCGTTTGATCACCTGACCTACGCATGTTTTTGACCCTGCCTCTGCTAAACATTATTGGATTTGTCTGTCTGTCTCTCATTAAAGAAATAACTGCGACTGCATCCTTCTCAGCCTCACCTTTCCATGACATTATTAAGGATGAATGAATGAATGCTGTAAATGTAGCACATTAATATAAATGAATGTGGACTTATTTTTACACAATGTTATTTTTTAATTTATAAAGAGGCAAAAGAAACACAGCTCTCCTTTAAATTTTGCATTGGCTATTTCTGATAATAGCAACCCTGGGGTGAGTGCAGGGTTGCCAGGTCTCAGCAAAATTTGCAGCCCAACTAAAGCCCAAAAAGCTCAGGCATTTGAAAAGGGGTATGCATTTTTCGTTTTCCTTTTTCTAAAACTTCGCATGGGAAACGAGGTCACTGTGGTGTGCACACATTTCTAATTTGCAGTATCTGCAATCTGCCTTTTTATCATCACCTGGTACCAACATTATCCACTCTATAGTCAACTTTTCCTTCTCCCAATGTTTACAATATATATTTTATAAAACACATGGCTCTGTACATTGTAGATACACTCTCTGCACTTGCACTTTCCCTTTGTTTGCCATAGACCCCCCATGTGATATATGAGGTAAATGAATGCAACAAACAACAACTCACCACATAATATTTTTGGGAAACGCATTATATAAAGAAGCACGTTCAGACTGACTCGAAAAGAAACGTTCATCCCTCAGTATTCATCCCAAATCGAACGTCCTTGATTGGCAGGTTGTTGTGATGAGCGCTGGTACAGCACCAAGGGCCTCTATAAACGAGTGGAGCTTAGTATCCATCACACTGCGTGTCCTTGTTGTGATTATGGCAGCTTTGGCCTGTCACACGCCCAGGCTCATCCTGCAGTCGGCCTCTTGAAACACGCCAATAACTCTCTTCTCGGGATTTCTGCGACGTGGAGGAAATCCTGTGTGAAATCGTACACGGCAGTGACAAAAAAAAGCGCACAGCATTGCTGAGAACCTTATTGTGCATTTCTACTTAACAGTTCACGGTTTAATGCTGAACCATCATATCTGACCAGGGTACAGATAGAGACAGAGAGAGAGAAAGAGAGAAACAGGGAGAGAGAGAGAAAGGAAAATTAAGAGGCATGAAATATTCAACACACATATATGCACTACATCGTGGAGGAACGTGAAAATGATGTTATATTTTTTAGGTGAAATGTGCCCTTGCTTGAACATGAAATGACAAGCTATTCCATAGCGCTGACGCTGTCCATAAACAATACGTGAAAGGAAATTTATGTACGCATTCGATTTTCAACAGCGCATTAAGACGTGTGTGAACCTGAACCTCACTGCCTGATGGATAAACACACACCGGAGCCACGACAGAGACAGCACAGAGAAATGGGTAAACACACATAGCTGCAGTTGTTCCTTCGTCCGGCACTGTTTTGTGGATTGTCATGGTGCACGGCTGCTCAGACACAAAATAAAAAGACCTTGGTTTTTTTTCCCTCTGTATATGTGTGTTTGGGTAGTGCACAGATTTCTGTCTTACAGTAACGACTGCATAGAAAGGACATAGTATATTTAAAGCCATTGGCAGAGAAGTAATCGTATTTTCAACTTTTTTAAAAAAAATTCAATGCAATTTCACTCATATAGCATTTTGAACAAAGACATTTTATTGTTATCATTTTTTTTCTGTCTGCATTTTATATAGTCATAGCTCATGTACAAGTGTGGATTCGAAGATAGTGAAGTATGTTCATCATATTTCTGGTGGCCCCATGATTTTTAAAACAGATATGCAAAAAAAAAACGCACACTTTATTATTATTTAGAGAAAAGGTTTGTGTATCGGGCAGTCGCAGGGGATCTCCTTGTGGTGTGAAAAAACAATAGAAACTACAATTTACGTAACTTGATGAGGTAACTAACCTAACTAATGTCAAAACATCATGAAAAAGCAGCAATCATGAAGCACTCACATCTTTCTGGGGTGGACAAACCCAAAAATCCTTGGGAAAAAAAATTAACGCTAATTAATCTGGTATTGTCAGCGTGGCTGCTTTTCTTGCTTCTGCTTGTTGATGTAACTGAAATGGAAAAAAGTGGCTAACTAGGTAGCTATCACACATGTTAAGTTGCTAGCTAGCTAATATTGCTTTGATAATATTAGCCTGTTGATTCATCCAAGATAATGACGCATTAATTCTATTCATTCTTGCATATAAAAATAATAATATGATTGGTGTGGGGTGGGGTGGGGTTGGGAGGGGTCGCTTAGTACGACCCCTGGCTTGGTACAGGTGTGTTGATACCTGAGAGACCTTTGAGCACAGTCTAAGGACCAGTCTGGGAAACGCCAAGTTATCTCAAATATTAGGTTATCTCAAATATTTTACATGTATTGTGTCTATATTGTGCATTTGGCGTTCAAAAGCTGTCCTTTGGAATAAAACATATCTACCATTAGTGCTTACAGTATGATGGTAGCTACACAGCTGCTCCTTCCTCAGCTGTCTGAATTTTTGTTCAACACAAAGTCAAACTTCTTCTTCACTGCTGCTTGGGAATGAAAAGTGGTATAAAACACTCAGGCTGAATCCCAAATGCAATTTAAATGCTCCTACACCCAATTCAGTGGAGTCTATCTCAAGTATAAATTATATCTGTGAATGATTTCAATCATCTAAGACATTTGGACTGTAGTAGTAGCAGTAAAAGTAGTAAATATAGCCATGTAGATGTGGGTTACAATGCTGAATTATGTGTTGTAACAGTCCCTTAGACTTACTACTAATTAATCTCAGGCTTTTGTATATGTTACACTTGTGTACACTTTTCTGGTCACAAGCTTGAGGGATGCAATCTTTGTATAAGCATTTATTCAGGGAGAAAACATGCTTTTAACATTTGCTGTAACAAAACGAGCTTTTTGGAGCAAGATATAGTCGCTGGATTGAAAAACGTCCATGTGGTCCTGCCTTGAAACATCATTAAAGAGTTTTATTTGAAGCAGTTAGTGGTGAGTAAATGAGATAATCTCTCGTGTTTGATGACTAAGTGTGGGAAAAGGTCTGTGGCTGGCCGTCAGCCCTGCTGCTCAAAATCCCTCTTTCTGTAAAAGCAGGCAATTTTTGTGTTTATTAACAATACATACCAGAGTCTTTAACAAATCCTAGGAGTCTGGCTTGCGAGACGAACTACTAATAGACGTCCAGTAGAGAGACTTTCGAAATTCCACCTCAGGATCCAAGGCTGTAGGCAGGACTTGAAATTAACACCCACTCACCAAATGTGGGTACGAATTGGCTCGCAAAGCTAATTTACCAGCCACTTTGGCAGGTAATCTTATAGCGTTGCTCATCAAAATATGAGTGTGTATATTTTATTCGATTCTGTATGTGAACTATTTGTAGTAAGCCTGCATTTTCTTCACTTCTTGAGCATTGGTTTATGTGATAGCTCGATATGTGAATTCTGATTCCTTTTTACGGTTTATCTGTTCTCACCTCGAGAAAGATTAACTAGGAAAAATATGGTGTCATAAAGCTTGTGTTAAAAAAAGCAGACCAAAATAAACATCACAACAGCGCAAAATGAAATAAAGGGAATGAAGGGAAAAAAAGATACTTTCATGAACAACGATCTTCCCAAGCTGGACGTAGCTTGCGTATAATCCAGCTATTAAACATCATTTGTAGTTAGTTGTAGTAATATGAAAGCATTTCGCTCACTAAAATAGAATATCCGGTTTATCAGGATTGAAAATTGAACACACCTTAATGGCCATGTGTTTTATAAGATGTTTAATAAGAAATGATTTCCACCATTAGTCACAGTAACAAGTGGCTGATTGGATGTTAAAATCCATGATTGGTGGCCATGTTTCCTTATATTTTGTAAACTTAAAAGAAATATTTTTGATGATCCATAAATGTGGCACTACTGGTACTCTGTTAACAAACCCGAACACTGTGAAAATACTATGCAATATAAAAGGACCATTTTCTACTTTTAGCCTGCTGGATTTGTTTAGCGATGAACATTTACTGCTTGTTGGCTGTTTATTAATGTTGCTAATGTTCTACACCTTCCAGCTAACCTAGCGTGTTTCGAAATAAACCTGAGCGTTAACTTACACACGGAAAGCCGCTATCAACCGAGTGGTGTGAAATGATATTTTGGTCATATTAGCAAATATTATGTAAGGAATAAAATATACATGCTGTTATAGGAAAATAATCCACGACTGGTTGGTGAGTACAACCTGAATCAGGACATTACCAACCCAACATTGATTAATTTCCTATAACAGCACGTCCCAAGTGTTCTATTCCTCTTATACCACAGCAACTTGCCAACGATTGCAATTTATTCATTAAAGAATGACATGTTGTACTGTTTAACTGTTTATAGTCACATTTAATGAAGTGGAATATCAGCAAAGCAAGTTAGTTCCTGGTCCATGGAGTTAATTTTGTACCCAGAGTTTCAGATAAAATAATAAATTACACAAACAAAATATTAATTATCAAAATGTAATAAATATTTTGCAAATGCAATTAATGAGAATCAAATCAAAACTTTTTTTCAAAAATATTACTATATATTACTATATATATATATTTTTTTTTTTCAAGTACCAAGTTCACATGGCCATTATTTTAAAAAATTCTACAGTAAGTTTCTTCATAATGAAAGTATTTTATATTTTGTTTCGTGCGGCGCTGTCAGATTTTTTTGAGACATTTTCATTATAAGGAAATAATGCTAACGTTAACTATTTATACCACAGCACTGTTTAATACTTGATTCTGATTGGCTGACAGACAATTTCGATTTTCCAGAAATAATTTCTAATATTTATGGAGAGCATGAAAATTTCAACAGTTGGGAGACAGCTGTATTGGACAGTCCAGATGAAAAACAGTACAAACGAAAGTGAACATCAAAGGCAGCTGACAACAGCAAACGACAAAAAAACAATCAGCGATGAACAGCTAGACAGGCTTGAGGGTGAAAGACATGAAGAAAACACTACAAACAAAACAACAGCTTGGGCAGTAAATGTGTTTAACGATTGGCTTAAAGCCAAAAATACTTCTGTGGAAGAGGCAGAGAGAGAGGGGACAAACGCTTTAAATACCCAGCTGCGAGCTTTCTATGCCACTGTCAGAACCGCAGCTGGCACAGCATATTCCATGTCGAGTTTTCTCTCCCTAAGAGCTAGACTGACCTGTTATATTTCCAATTCTCTCTCTCTCTCTCTCTCTCTCTCTCTCACCAATAACTGCCTATCAATGGCTCAAACCTCCATAACTAGTTCTAAAATGACGTTTTGGAATGAGCAGTGGAGGCTTGAGATGGGATGTGTAAGAAATTAGTTCTACACACAGCAGCGTGTGGACAAGAAACTGACAGATGTCTTGAAATAAAACATCTGAACAATGTCCTGAGGTGAGGGAATTGTGGTATAAACAGAATAATTGACTCTGTGCGTCGAATTATTAGAAAAATAATGCACACCCGTTGTCAATTATTCCTTACTTAAACTGCTGCTCAGCTGGATGGAATGAAGACACTTGTATGATAAAGAAATATGTGCGAATGCATCTACAACCAATTCAGTAGCTACTCATATTAGTTTTGTCAGCTTTTTAATGCAACTAAAAATCTGTTTTCCTGCTGCTGAGCACGCGGCTCCGTTCCACCATGTCAGAGGCAGCTCTGCCCTTAATTGAGTGGGTGTGGCTAAATTTCAAAACACCTCCCACTCCAAAAACATTTGACCAATACAGAATTAAAGTGAACACCTTCTTCTAAGACACACCCCTCGTAAAAAATGTGCTAAAAATCAGAAGCCAAAAAATTTGTAGAAGCAAAATAAAGACTCCAGAAGAAAAAAAAAAAAAAGAAGGAAAATGAGAGTGTGAATAAATAGTAGTCTTTTTGAAAAATTAATTTTGATTTAATTCTTATTACTTGCATCTGCAAAATATATGTTACATTTTGATAATTAATATTTACTTTTGATTTTATTTGAAACTTTTGGCACAAAAGTAACTCCATACTGTTCTCACTTCCCTCACCAGCCTCTTTTTTCTTTCTCTCGAAGTTAATAAGACAAAAAAAAAAAAAAAAGCCTGTCATGTAACTGAGAAACCACAAAGCATAAACTCCTCTGTCCTGAAGAGTTTCTTGTGTTGGAAAAAATTACTGACCGTTACGGAGCGCTGACACTGGAGACTCTTTCCATAAATGTTATATAAACATCTCCGTACAGGAAAATGAAATTAAAAAATAAAAAATAAAAAAATCCATTTACTGAGCCTTAGATTTTATGGAGCCTCCACCATACAATTCCTGTGAATGCCAAATGATAACGTATCACCACCACCACTATTGTCTGAACCGTGCCGTTATAAAAAATGCATCAACACCTTCTGACCAGTAAGATTTGAGAACTCAACAACCTTAGTACGAATGCATACATTAGCTAGCAAGTACGAGTGATGGGATCGCACATAATGCTTAACATGGCAGCCAGTATAAAAGTCCTGCCCTTTAATAAAAAAAAGAGCCAGTTGCCTTGTTGGTCCATATTAAATATCAGCTTAGATTCTGACCTAGACGAATATTCATGAACTGTAATGGAAATAAACCATATAACCATAAGAGCCAAGCTTCAGGGCTGCTAGCTACTCTTTATTAAGAAATTAATAGATTAGTTAATTAATGAATTAGACACACATACACAATCGGTTGCACTACGGACAAACAAAACCTCTTGCATCTTTTGCACACTACGTCCTCAAAAAGCTGCTAAGATTCCTCTTTTCAAGCCGCTAAACACTTTCTACATATTTTTACATATAACATCTATATTTTCTCTAATAGAATCTATTCTATTCCATTTTATTTTTCTATTTTATTCATTATATTCTTTTTATCATATTCAGCTTTTATTATTTTCTTTTTTATGTATCACAGTTGGACTGTGGGACGAGGCACTAAGGAAAAACGTTTCACTACATTAATACTTCACATGATGTAATGTATGTGACAAATAAAGAACCTTGAACCTTAGTTTCCAATGGCACCTACAAGCTGAAGTTAAGATAGGACACATGAGATGCTGTTGGATTTTCAGTGATTAGGTCAATTTCATAAGCCCTGGGCATATAGCGCACTCTGTAGGCTTTAGAAATCTTGATTTTCTGCCCTATGTAGTGCACTTATACAGGGAATACTGAGAGGAAGTCATTTGCTATCCAGCCATTCTTTCTTTTACTTTCTAAGGACAAAAAACACTTAATCAGATTGAACATAAGAACTTCCCCAGTGCTGAATTAACACCTATGGTGTTGAATTAATTCATGCATTATTGAATTAACACCTAAATTCTTTAAATAGGTGTATAACTGGTTACAAATGAACAGTGCGTGACTCAATTCACCACCGTAGGCGTTAATTCAACACTGGGGATTTCGCTGTGCAGGGAAACGCGATCAGACGCGAAAGGGTGACATTGGAAAACGAGTCTCTGGCTCAGGTTGTTTTTTTCCATGTATAAATATTTCTGCTTCTTTTATTATTCATAATTGCTCTCGGGGATTTCGTCCTACACACTGTTCCCTGTCAATTAAGTACACATCAGTGGAGACATGCTCACCTCCTCCGGGCCTTCTATTTTCCTCAGGAATCAAATCTCAATGGTGGACTTTCTGTAAGCTCATTAGACCCCCCAAGCAGGCTCGCGCTCCACTGCAGCGGCGTAATTAGACACATATTCCTTTCCGTTTCCGCCGCCGAGAAGAATGCGTTCATTCTTGAGCTGACAGGAATTATTGCAGTGGTCCATCACTTGGGAGAGAGTGAGATGAAATAGAGAAATGCATTGTGTGTGGTTGACTTTTTATTACAATAGTGCACAAAAATAGTGTGTATAGCCAAGAATAGTCTTTATCCTTAAATAACTGAATGAATGACTGACTCCCATCTTCAAAATGCACTTTAGGCTATAACACAGTGAGGACGTCTACGTCTTTTTGCAGATAGTCGGGTTGAAAACGATGTTTTTTTGGGGGTTTTTTTGCTGCCGCAGTCTCAGTCACAAAAAAAAGGGAAATTGAGCTATTTTTAGTATTTTAACATACAAATAAATGACATTTTCTGAAATGTTTTTATGTTCTTTTTTATGTTTGCTAAATACAATATATTTAAAATCTACTGGCTAGCTGGAATTGTGGATCTTCTTCATATAGAAGATGGCCATATAGTGCACTACATAATATATTTTGCCCTTACGTAGTGCACCTATGTAGGGAGTAGAAAACCATTTGGATTTGGCCTAGGCTCTGATCTGATCTGATTATCACAATTTATTCATATCAGATTTTAACTCATTTGTTTGAAATACCAGCTTGGGGTCTATCACTGTTCAAGTAGAAAGTAGCCTAGTCGTTATGACAGGAAGGGATGAAAAGCAGAGGATAGGTAGTAAATGAAAGTAAAGAGAAACAGTGCCATAGTGATACTTCGTACCAAAACACAACAAAATGAGAAATACTGGAACTCCAAAAACAAACCTGTCACACTGGAGTTCTTCATCATGTGTGGACAGTAAGTATGTGTAGTACATAAGTCACCTTAAACATAAAGTCAGTGATAAACATAAATGAACATAGATTTTAGCAAATAATCATAGAAACGTAGTAAATAATCCAAAGCAAAATAATTAAAGGCAGATATTTCTTTCATTTCCTGCTTTGATACACATTGATAGAGTATCACAAAACAAGCTCAACCTAAATCATATTCAAGTCGGGTGATGGCCAGTGACTCCTACCTTTTAGACATTTTATTTAGACAAAAATCTAGAAGGTCAAACCTTCATTTAGAGTATGCACAGATGACTTTGCTACTAGTACAGACAGGAAACAAACAAGACATCATCAGTCTGAAATAATAAGCCTACCATAATGATCAAAACAATGATGGAGATCATAAAAATTTGTTGCATTCGTTTCATATATTTTGCTACATCTGAGATTTGTCTTCTATTCCAGGACGCATGTTAGCCAGCTAGCAAGGATAAATCTAGCCATGCTTCCATCATAGCAAATTTAGCTAGCTAGAAATGCGCTTTGGCTTTTAATAACTAATTAGTATGAGTTTACAGCAGAGTAATAGAACTTGTTTTATAAATTGATTAACATCGTCTGTTTTCATTCTCCCCACAGGCGACATATTGCGATCTGACTATGCTAGGCCTGCCTAGGCTTGATTTTTCTTTCTTGTAAGGCATAGGTTTATGTTCCATATAGCATGTGTGACAGTGATTTTAGCCATTTCAGTGTAATGCGGGGCTGTGCTGCATTACCGCGAACGTGTCCGCGCTTGCCGCCTGAATGCGAATGAGGCCGCTGAGTGCTTTTTGCGCAGCATGTCTGAATAAATGGACTCGTGTGTGAATGACTGCACAGACGGAGGCCGGGCGCCTCAACCTGCCAAACATTGAAAGAAAACAAGGAGGAAAGCAGAAGGATTGAATGAGACACATTCAGAATCAAGGAGAAAAAAAAAAAAAAGCTAAAAAAGAAAATTACAGAAAAAGAGACAGAGTGGGGGAAGTGCAGAGGCAGGTGGTGCAGAGGAAGCGTAACGTGACATGGAGATAATTAAAAAAACATATCTTTATATATTAAAAAAGGAAAAGAGCTCAGCACAGTGGGATCATTAGGGCTCTGTCCATAATATAAATCTAGCCTGTGCCCTCATCGCCCCAAGGGCTCCGAAACTGCTGCTCCATCTCGACCCTGTGCTCAAGAGAAGCATGAAGAAGGGAAAAGTGAGACAGAGAGAGCGAGAGAGATTGGGAGTAATGAGAGTGAATAAGAAGTGTGAAGCGCTAGTAGCTGCTAAATGAGTCAGAACTGCAAGCAGGTCCCATCAGGCCAGGTGGCACAGGTAAATGGCATTTTTCCCCAACTGCACAAGACAAGGGTGACTCAACATGCACTTAGCGGTGGCTCCTGGAGGACCTGTGTCACCTCCTGGAACATGTAATATTAGCTGTCACCCATCAGCTGGAAGACCATTTGCTATTATTGCTGACCGCCCCTCCCCCACCCTCTTGCCAAGTTGCTGTGTCCTTAAACTGAAAACTGAGTGCTCACTTCAAAAGTGAAAAACAGAAATACCCATGAGAGATGGATCCATGTGCTGATATAGACAGAGGATGGAAGAAATGAGAGTAGATTAGCTGCTTATATGATCTTCTGATGAGTCACTGAAAAACTGGAATCATTTGGTGGAAAACAAAATTTACACAAATTTCCCTCATTACACCAAATGTTCGACTGTAGCTGATCATCCAAGACATGTTGGGTGTCCAGTTCTGTTGTGTTCAAGAAAGGTTAATAATGAGAATTAGTTGAGATCAACATTTCAGGACCATGACAAACAGAAAGGCAAGACTGAGATGAAGCTGAGACCATAACAGTGGTTGGATGACCAAATGCAAGTCAAGGCCAAAACCAAAGCAGGTGCTTTGTAACCAAGTCCATGTTTAGACCAAGACACAGGCAAGGGCTTGGAGACCCTGTCCGATTCAAGACCAAAGTAGGGGCTAGGAAACTGAGCCCAAGTTAGGACCCAATCAGGGGCTAGGGGACCAAGTCTTTGGTATCATTCTGACCACCTAGGCCCCGCCTCCCAAAGTTTGTAGGTGGAATTATTGGATACCTGAAAGCAGGACGTGGATACTAATATCACTTCACTTTGAACTTAAAATGTGCAAACTACCACTGCTATTGCTTATTGAAAGATGAGTTTAAAGAGCTTAAAAATGTCAACTGAAGCAAAACTAAATGCATGGCTGATTGATTCTGCTTGAGGAAAGTGCAAAATTGTGCAGATTTTCAGTTCAACTATTCTGTTAAATTGTATAGACGTGAGAGAGACAGCGACACTTATGTAACGTGTGACAGACACTCGCAGATGCCTTTGACGTTTGGTCACAAACAGAGAGGAATGATGGCTTTATTGTGCTTAGAACACTTTTCACTCTTGACAAAGAAGAAGAAGACAGAAGAAAAAAAAAGTGAGTAAAAAAAAAGAGAAAAAATTGAGGCAGGAGGCATTGTAACACACTCATTTCTTGAACTAGGGAGCACAGGTAATAACATCCATAATCAGAGCAGCAACAGCACTCAGTAGCGTAGCGCGATGTGAGCTGATTGGAGCTGAAGGCATTTCTGGGAAGGGATGATTAAATGAGAACATTGTAGGATGAGGTGATAGATGGGAGAAAAAAAGAAAAAGAGACGGAGAGTGAAATGTATGCGTCGGGAGCGAGTGGGAAGGATGCCGAAAGCAAGC
The DNA here is from genome assembly GCF_027358585.1 of Pangasianodon hypophthalmus. NCBI lineage: Eukaryota > Metazoa > Chordata > Actinopteri > Siluriformes > Pangasiidae > Pangasianodon > Pangasianodon hypophthalmus. Next base: position 3,334,074 of record NC_069732.1, read on the forward strand.
GAGAGGGATAGACAGAAAGTGAAAATCAGCGAAGAGGAGAGAGGCGGAGGCCGAGGAAGCAGAGGAGTCAGACTACAGCAACGTTAACGGGTGACACGTTCATTATCCGGGCCTGTTTGTGGAGAGGAGGCGAGCTTTGCTCGATTGAAAGGTGTGACTGTCTCCCATTACAGCTGTCCGGCTCCAGAAATACCACCATCACACACCTCTCGCAGCCCACACACACTATGAACTCACATCCTGTTAGCCGGAATTTTCTCCAAGCTCAGGCCTACAATGAGCAGCCTGCCTGTCCATCTCTGTGTGTGAGGCAGGGGCGTGGCCACATCTGGGTAATAGGCCTTGCCACCCCAGTCGCCACCCCAATCTCAGATTTAACGAATCCTATTTAAACGATTTTGGTCTCAGTCCACTTCCAACTGAAATGAGAGTGAGAAAGTGATTTGACTTAGGAGGAAATGAAGCAAACATGATGGATGTTTTCAGTTGCAGCATTGCTTTATAGATGCCAAAGGATAGAGCTGTAGCACAGCAGAAATGCCGTGTGTTCTGGAAAATTGGATTAACAAACAAAAATAAATGCCAGGATGTAATACTCAAAACATTTAAAACTAGTTATTCCCATAATTATTATCTGTGTTCTCCATGCAGAGGTCATTTTAGTGATTTCGTAACGCACTTGGTAAAGATTTGTTTACACATGCTCCACTCTATTTTTGACCAAATTTTTTTTGGTTGGCTTTTTGGTACAGTGTGAAATGAAAACCAAAAATATAAATCTTAGAGATTTGAGGTGTCAGGAGCCAAACCAGTCACTGGTGATGCAAAGTGGGTGGGGTGAGCAACATAAAAAAGTTGAGAAGAGGTTACAATTATGTTTAACTTTATGCAAATGTGGGGTCTACCAATGAGAGCAATGGGCAGAGCTGTGGTTCTTTTACCCCAGTGTGAAACGTTATGGGGTTTTTTTGTTGTTTTTTGGTTCCAAGTTTTCTTTTCTTCTCACCGCTGATGTTCCCAGTGGGACTCACTGCTCTGATACAGGCTCTACATGCCTGATGAACCTAAACAGAACAGCGACATTGTTTTCACCACAAATAGACAACATCGATCTCAAAAGGAAATTTGGTCATACTCAGTCTGACACTAGGACACAGTGATACACTACACAGATTCAAGAATTTTTACTTTTAAAGGTGAAAACATCTGATTTGTGATCTAATCTGCGTTTATACCTACTTTATGTAGCTAGCTATGTAGTCTGTGTGCCAATTCTACAGTACAACTACCCAGGCAAAACTATGTCATCCAGCAGTAATGCCAGTAAGGAACTCCCAAAATTGCTGCCAGTGTGCTGCAGGGATTTTAGCCTGATATTATACAAGTGTAAATGTATCTGTCTCTCCAAGCCACATCTGACAACCAAAATCCCTTAATACTTTCTGCTGTAACACAAAGATCCATCACTGCCAAACGTCAGTGCCTTTAAGGAAATTAAAATGGTGGAAAAAAATCTCCACTTGATATTTGATGCCCTAGCTGTTTTTTTTTTTCTTTGTTTGGTTGGTTTTTTTTTTTTCTTAAAATGAGCTGCGACACATGCATTCAAGACGCAATACACAGAATTAGACAGTACTGGGGAAAAGTAAATTAATTATGATGAAAATGAAATAGAATATAAGATATGTGTATGTCTTGTATATACTATACTATATATATAGTTTATATAGTTTATATATATATGACACGGCTGAATGAAGTGGTTGGAAAATGTTGTGAGCAGCGTGTAAGGGGTCGGAAACTATCTCACCCGCTCTCTTCTTGGCTCTGCTTTCACAAAGGTTGGTGAGGAAGCGTAAGTCACATTCGATGATGTTCTCAGCAGATCAAATGAGACCTTAGAATTTGGGCTTCTCAGACAATAAGAGAATTTAAGTCAAGGCTAATCAGAGATAACTTCAAGTGGAATTGCATGTGGTTAAAATAACTTAAAACCACTATCCAATCCAGATACATGGTGCATGAAATGAGCAGGTATAAACGGAGTCTTAGTGACGTTTTTGTTCCTTCAGTACAGCAACCATGAAGTCAATACAGTAACGTTACATTGTCTTTTTTCCCCCACATTTTCTCCCATTTTGGCAAATTTTGGAATATTTGCAAGTTCACAGCCTCTAGGGAATCACATGAGCGCTATCTGCTGAGGAGGATGAAGTTGAGCATGGGCTTCCTCTGAGACATTTGAAGTGCCGCTCATGCTGCGTCACAGTGCAACGTAACACACTTCTGCAGAAAGTGCTATCTACCCTCTTCCACATACACAAGCTCACAGATGCCCATGATTGGCTAGTGTCGCTGTGATTGACAGGGGAAAGAAAGTAATGCTGTTCCTCCCACCTATAGAGCACGGCCAATTACGCTCTCCAGTGATTCATTTTTGTAAAGGACTTGTCCTGTACATCACTTAGTGTTTCTTCCATTTCCAAAAAAAAAAAATCCTGGACACACCACTGGCGTGTATACAGAATGCGCTCGTACACCAACACCAATTCAGCAGGTAAAGCTTCAGCGGCACTGAGTGGAGTGACAGGACACATAGAGACGTTCATTTCCCAGCGAGTAGAGAGTAATACGCAGGCGACTTCATCAGTCAGTCGGGACTCGGTGATGAGAGGAGACGCCGGTGTGACAGCCTCGTCAGCGCTCCATATTAAACGAGTTTAAACACCACACCGGGGCCCGGCGTTAATCTGAGGCCCATCGGATGACAGCCCGGATATCGGCCTTCTTCTCTCACACACACGCACACACACACACACACACACACACACACACGCACACACATGCGCAGAGTTCGGAGGCCTGTCAGGCAGGTAATAGAAGAGTGCGGAGGAGATAAGAGAGTGATGGATTGGCTCCTCTTTCTCTGATTGGGATCCGGCCATGTAATACCACCTCATCTGCCGAGAAAACGAGAGCGAGAGACAGAGGAAAAAAAGTCGCTTGGAAGAGTGATCTGATTTTAATTAATAAAATCGTGGCAGCTGGTGGACAGCCACATAGAATGGCTCAGCTATGTGTGTGTGTGTGTGTGTGTGTGCTTTAATTATTGTGCCCAGGTTTTCTGTGATGAAATCTAACTCATAAAGCAAGGATGCAGAAACATGACTGAAACATCAGTGAAATGACTTCCTCGGACGTTTCTCTCCATGGAAACAAGGCTGTTTGTGTGCTTCATCTCGGCAAAGACGCAGCCGAAAGGTGACACATGAACACAGAAGGCGTGAGGGTCTCTCTCACACACACACACACACACACATACACACACTATATGCAGGACATGCTCTTTATGTGAGTGGCGGTCAGATGGAAAATGTGAAAATGATGCATAATTACAGAGGCTAGATGTAAGACACATAAAAAAAGTCACATTTCCATTTCCAGCTACGATTAACCTTTTGCGTTCTTGACACTCATGTGGGTGTGTGTTTGTTTTGTTTCTAACTGCAGGGGTAAAAAAAAAGGTAAAGTGTGAGAGCTTGTGGTTATGTGATGGCTAACGCATGACCTGGTCAGAGAGAGAGAGTGCTGATCTTTCACACTCCACTAGGGGTCTCTTTGCAGAGACAGCCAGAGGTCACACACACACACACACACACACACACACATACACGCACATATGGAGAAACCCTCCTCTCTCTCTGAGCCAGTTTTATTCATGTCAGTGTTGGCAATGCAAATTAGTCGTAGCTCATTTCCAAGTCGCTTTAGACGAAAGCGGCTGCCAAATAAATAAATGGAAATAGAATAATAGACGGCTTTACTTGACCTTAATGGTTTATCGATAGTGATTAGCTCAGCTCTTTTACAGTTGCCCTAATTAACTCATTTAAATCCTCATTCATTTGTGCATTATGTACATATTTGTTCATTGTGGTCATCCTGACTTAATGTATTTCTGTTACACAGCTGATAATTGATTGTGGCCCTGATATGAATAGTTTGGTGAAAAATCTTACACCAAAAATTCTACACCATATTCCAGTTAAATATGTAGACGATCAGGAAAGACATATTTTTACTTTTGCACTACAGATAAGAGGCTAATGTCACAAATCTCGCAAGTCCATGTCGCAAATCTTTCTCACAAATGCACACCCAAATCTTCATAACCTGACTTTAAATGACACGATAACGCTCCGTAATCTCGTCTGTAGCACAAAATAACAGACAAATGTCTGTTACGCATACACAAATGTAAAAACTAAACCATCACCAAAACCGAATGCTAAAAAAAAACAGCACTTAGGAAAAGAAAAGGATTCTGGTTGTCCAAGATGGTCGCCTCTACAGAGTTGTTAGCTACATTAGCCTTGTAGTGCTGATGCAATATGTAAGGAATAAAACACTGTATGTGTCATGCTGTTGTAGGAAAATAATCAATGGTAGCTTGTTGTGATGAAGCAGAGTTAATGTTATTGCACCAAAGTTGATTATCTTTCTTTATGTTTTATGTGTTTTATTTCTCTTATACCAAATTATAGTAGCATTTAGTGTTGCGGATTGTCCACAAAACTAGTTCCTGTTCCCACTTATGTTACAGCAGCCATAAAAAGTCATTTCCTCACCAGCCTTTCTTTATTTCTCTCTTTTGAAGTGAATAAGATTTGTCATGTCATGTCTTGGCTGATCCTAGATATTTCCAGGTGTGATTTGGTAAAAGGGACATTACCTTTTGCAAGTCCGTTGCATCAGATGTGTACAGGGAAAAGTAGGAAGCTGGAGGAAGTGCACTCATTCACTCCTTTATTCACCCACACAGACATGTTCATTTCTGATTTCGGTACTCGAATCGCATTTGCTGCGTAAAATAACGAGTGAAAATTGTGAGAAGGACGCAAAACACGATCCCAGTATGAATCGTTGATTTGATTAACACCCTCACTCCGCCGATCTGCTCCTATTTTTGCTTTTAGGATTTGAACAAGCACAGTGGAGCAAGCACTCCAATTAGGCCTTCCGAAGCCATAAACACGGCACTTCACTGCCGCTCAAATGCTAATGGGCACAATTAGTAGTTTTATGTAAGAAAGACTGAGCCTGTCTTAAGCATTGTGCATTATTAAAGCGCCGCCTCAGACTGCGCTGTTGCTCAGCGGTGGGCCGTTTAAGTCCTCATTTTTGTTGTAATTGTTGTAGTTCCCAATTCCTTCAGCTTCCCTTTGCTCGTTTTGCATTTAGCAGAAACGCTCGTCCAGGACGCTCTCTGTGTTTCGCCACAGTCGAGGCTGTTGGAGTTTATCGAGAGCTCCAAGGCTGGCTTCATTTTCTCTAGAAACACACACATACACACACACACACACACACACACACTCTTATGCCATGCTGCAGCAGGACATATAGGCAGCATAATTAACTTTCATTATAACAACGAGAAATAGAGAAATAGACAGAGAGAGAGAGGGATGAATATGGGTGAAAGAAGGAGGCTTACAAGATGTTAAATATGCTTTGCCTTTCGCTCGCATGCCATAACAGAACGAAAGCTCACACTGTGTTTACAGAGCAAGAGACGATTGTAGGGATGGTGTGTCTGTGTGTGTGTGTATGTGTGTGTGTGTGTGTGTGTGTGTCCATATTCTTCTTCAAACAAGGCTTTAAAAAGAGAGAGACACTAAATGAGGCAAGGTAATAAAACAGACATTTTCAAACATTGTCAAAATTGTGCCTGGACTGAAATCGATCCAGTGCCTCGTCTTGAGCGTTTTTAGGTAATAACATGAAGCCAGCTAGCATAACACACTGTGTGTGCCTGGAGTCATGTCCTATTCCCCTGGCGCTAAACTCCATGCTCTAGCAATGTCCTAAAAATGCCGCTCTTAAATGGGAAGCAACGGAGCGTCTCGGGTCATGATCCTCCTCGAGCACACACAATACACACAGTCTTCATCAAACCCTGGTGCCAAAACACAGCTCAGATGCTAACCAGTTACTGAAACTGAACCCTTATGCTTGCTAAAAGCAGAGTTATGTTGATTTTATGGGCCAGTGCTATGGTTTACTAAGACATATCCACACTATTATTAATATTTATATAGCATATTCCCAGTGGATTATATTATTTGCCCATTTTTATAGTAGATGTGCTACTCCAATAGTTTGACACTCACTTATGAAATGAATTACGGTGTTCTCAAGTGGTGTAGCTGTGATTTTCACAACTGGGTCGGATACTCAAGTGCAACCTCAGGACCGATTATGGGATCGTTTGGGGGGCGGGGCTCATAATCGCAGGTTTACGTTCCCACTGGAAGAATTCCTGAATCGATTGTGCAATGTCACAGTTGTGCACGCAGGTTTACGAAGCATGCACTAGGTCTATCTATTCGCTGTTTTTTTTTTAGTCTTTTCCTTTGGTCACAACAAAGCACCAAGGAACAGTCCAATTTTTAGGAGGCATTCTCACATAAGAAGATTTTTAGCCATGCAAGATGGTGCGAGATGTGCGGTATTAGGGATGCTGTAAGTACAAGCACTCACACCACAAACGTGAGCTAATTACAGCTCAAGTCCTGTGAAAGTCTAGATTTATGTATCAATAAGGCATTTCTGTCTCCTCTGCTGGCCATAACAACCCTTTCCCAGCCATCATGAGCCTTGAAACAGGAAGTAACATGACATGTTGAACCAATCACGCTACCTGGTGAGCAGCACTGAGAGTGGAGAGCCTCTACACCTGATGTGGAGAGCACCACAGTTCGGTGGAAGTGAGCTTCAGAGCGCTGGTTTTTTTTTTTTTTTTCAAGAGGACCAAGGATCAGTTCTTTGGACTGCCCTTAGGCTCGAAAACAACTTGGCCCAGGATCTGGAAAAGAATGCAAGTGAATCCCAACTACTCGACAACCATCCATAAGCTCCAAAGGAGAAAACCTTGGCTTTCATCTATTACTCGTCAGTCAGAGCAATGCTAGCAAATCTCTGGCATCTGCTAGCTCAGAGCATTTTTAGCCGTCGTATGATATTATTTGAGCCACAGTTTGAAAAGATTCATTTATCTTACGGATTCTCATGGGAGTTCAGGAGCCACTACAGAAACTCCTTGTAACTTCTCGAGCCTCATGGCTTCCCCCAGGAGATGTTTCCGAAATCACAGGGTACGTATGAAACGGCATGAAAATTCATGATTTTCCCACTTAGCCTGCCACGGAAAAAATCCAGAATGCCGCTGGGATTCACATAGGCACACATGGCTCCCCTATAAAATTCCCATAAAGATTCCCATAATCACCATGCTTACATTATAACATCCTTATGAGGCTCTCATTGCTCAGTGTTCTATTTATGTCATGGTAATGACTAACCCCCATAAAGATTCAACAGAACGCAATAAAATCAGACCACCTTCTTATAAAGAGCCAACTGCATTGTCAGATAACAATAATGTTCAGAAGGTGCTGATTCATTTTCAATATCCACACAGCTATGATGTATTGTCAGCTGCAAGGCAAATCACAGGTTTATATTAATGCGTTCGTTCTAATAATTATCGTTTCTATAGCAACGGCTCATTCACAGGCGGACTCTGCACATTATTTAAGCCTAATATTAAACAGATTTTTACAAAGGGTTGTTATTTTCTGTAGCAAACTTATAATTATTGATTATATAAATGCTGACATTTTCTGTAAGGAGATGTTTATTTAACATTTATGCAAAGAGGCTCCAGTGCCAGAGGTAGAGCTGTAACTTTGTTTTCAGCATTTTCGGGAAAGAGGAGTTTACGCTCTGTGTTTTATTTCATCTTATTAAACTTCAAGACAGAGGAAAAATGGGAGGCTGGTGAGGGAAGGAATGTTTATAGCTGCTGTAATGTAAATGAGAAGTGAAACTAACTTTAACAACATGAAATGCAACTATAAATGGATAAAAAGTATGACATGTGTTTTTGGCAAATCGCTGCCGTATAAGAGGAATAAATGTTAGGCAAAGGGGTTGTTATAAGAAAATAAACTTCAAGAAAGTAACAGTAACTCTGCTTTGTTGATTATTTTTCTATAACAGCACACCCCCATGTGCTATTCTTTACATGGGATCCTAATTCAATGCCTATGGGAAATTTTCATGGGAATCCGACTGGAATTTTCCATAAGCATGCGTTAGACCTCTGATGTGCCATGATCAAGCAAAACGAGCCACCCTAACCCGTTCTGAGTGTTAATCGCTAGTGACCAGTACATGAGCCAATCACTGCATAGAGGGCGGAGCTAACATTGCTGCACCTTGGTCCTTACCAACTAGTTAAACTGGATGTATACACTTACTTACTTAGCCTTATCATTTATAAAGACATATTCATAAAAATACAGATCCTTAGCTGTTATTCTTAGTCACTGAAAGTGAAGATGATCTGAGTTATTGATCCAGAAAGCAGCAGCCTGTAGTTAATGCCAGTCGATATGTTATGCCAATAGGTTGTGTGTGAAATAGGTGTTAGGCTTTCCCTTTACTGACTGGTAGCTGTTGTTCGACAGGGGACACTTAGCTAGCGGCTAGGAAATGGCTATGAATAAATTAAGGATGTACTAACAGACATATTTTCCAGGCCACCAGTCACACTGGAATTTTTCATCACTATTTTCTTTGCTAGGCTGGAGAAAAAAATCAGCTACTCAAGGCTAGTCCTGGTGTTGTTTTAGAGGAAACGGAGTTGTAACATTAGCCTAGTTTTTTTTTTTTTCACGACTATGAATTGAATGCGGTATTATGAATATCAGGACCTTTATAGACATCAAAGTTAGCAGTATTTCTGGGTGGATATCTCACCGGAAGCTTGTTTGAGGTCACGGTAAATAACGTAACTGGCTGAACCAAAACATTGGCGATATATCATTGAAATCCTGATTTGTTTGGAGCTGTAACGTTAAATGTAGCCCAGTACACAACTTATTTTTCAGTTTTTAACTCCTTTTTCTTGTTGGTTTTGTATAATATCATCTGCCTGGTCCCTCAGTTTCACAGTAGTGTGCTTCCAAAAGCCAATACACCTAGTTACACAATCTAACACAAAAGTGCTTCATAAAACTGCGACCAGAAGCAAATTACTTTTTTTCATCTCACATCCTTTTCCGCTTAAGTCCAATTTATTCCTGTTATATAGTTATGAATTAAAATTTAGAATTGTCACTAAGCATTAATTTTGGCAACACTGAGTGCTGTCTGAAAAATAGCAACCCAATCTACCTTCTCATTTCATTCTTTCTTTCTTACTTTCTTTTTATATTTTCATGGAAGGTTATTTGTTAACCTATAAAGCCAAGCCTAGCGAGCCATGCTTGTGATTAGTTGCTTGACTACGAAGCAGAATAAAACTGTATTTTGTACTGTGTACTAAAAATAATGCTCTCTGATGTGCTTCGAGTGTTTTCAGATTGGACAAATAAGCTGTAATTGAAACACTGTCCATCATTTCTTTGTCTCCAAGTCAGCAAACAGTGTTAATAGGAGATGATGTGCACTCTGTTTTCCTGATGTTGCTAATTGGGACGGATGCATTTCAATGGCTCATTTCTTCTCCTTTTCTCTCTCTCTCTCGCTCTCTCTCTCTCCATTTTATTTCCTTTCCTTTGCCTGCTTCATCCTTGTTAATGGCTTACTGGCTCATTGATGTCCCAGATGTTTTTTTGTTTTTTTTTCTTCACTCTCCTTGTAATGAAATATCAATCAAAGTTTTATTCATATAGCACATTTCATACAGGTTTGCACTTCAGAGTGGTTTCCAGTTGATTGATAATAAATACATCAGAAAAGAAATATTATCCCTGGCTGTGAAGATCACAGAGACTAATGCACATAAAACCCTGAACATACAGATAGCATTCAACAATATACGGGGAAAAGCATAAAGCGCTGCGCTATAGCGCCACCATGAGGTCAACTGGACTCATCTCTCTTGTCTGAGTAGTGGGAGTGAGTACTACCTACTGACCAGACTATATGTCTGTAGCACCTACAGTTTGGCCCCAGTCCTAACTACAGCAATAAGGTTCCAAGCACTTCATGCTTCATGGCCCCCTAATAGTAATGAAGCAGTGATATGATGAATGTGGACACTGTGTTTGCTTGCAACACTTCAAACAATTCGTCAGGATTAGGTTTCAAAATCCTTCTTCCTGGTGTAACATCTGATTAAAGAAGCAGTCTGTAATTTTTACATCGAGCCTCTGCTGGTTGTGAGGTAAATGCAATGTCAAATGCAACCCAAATCCCGGCTTTTTGAGATGTTATACCTGTGTACTTTTTTTTTTTATTATATACTGTATACTACCCCTCATAGTAGTAGGTGTATGCAGTATCACATGCATTATCGTTTCAGAACTACAGTCACGTGACCTTCACCTATGAGTCAGATCCACTTGTGGGAGGAGTTCCCTTAGAATTACATATGACTGCTTTAAATTTTATTGCATTTATTAAAGCTACTGTAACCCAAAATGTGTACATTTTTAGTGCCTAAAGCCTAAAAATGATGCAAATGCGACACTTCATTAGCCAAGATTAATGGCTAATAACTAGCCAACTAGCCTAAATAGCTGATTCTGAAGAAAGCCTTAAATTTTAAATGTAGACTTGATTATTTTCGAAGGTATTTATTTTAGTAGGTATTTTATTTATGATAGCAATAATTAATGTGCAATGAACAGTCATGTCAGTGACCACGCTGCATTGTGGGATATGGTACACCATCAAGATGGCTCTATTCATGTTGTTCACATACCGAGTAATCCAATCCCACCTAAAACCCCCTCCCCCAACATCCTACCCCACCCCTTCTGCTACAGGCTCCATTCCAAGGGGCGGGGCTAATTTCAGGCCCAGAAAAATCAGAAAACGGAAGCCTGAAATGAAGAAATGCAAAAATTATTCAGATCAATTGCACAGTAAGGGATGTGTGGAATTTTTTCACTGATTGCAGGTCTGGAAATAATTTTTTTTTTTGAATACAAACTGCACCTTTAATAGCAGAAACATTATTACAGGTTAATTAATATTATTTATAGGCAGCACTGACGTTTCACTTTTTGTAATGTTGATACAGTGCGCATCAGTCCTGTCCGTCAGATGCAAAACAACCCGTCTCTGATCTGGAATGATTTGTTGTGATTAGTCATGCTGATAATTACAATGATCAGAGCCTGTGTGGAGAATTCTGTGTGTGTGTGTGTGTGTGTGTGTGTGTGGAGGGCCGAGGCAGTGCAGGTTGGATTATGGGAGCTGTACCTGAGGGTGGGGGTGGCGTTGCTGCTCATTTGACGTAAAAAGGCCCTAATTTGGGGGGTGATTGATGGTTTAATATTGCTGCCTGGAACCTTGCTGCCCCCACCCACCCAGTAAAGCTGCAGGCAGGCATGAAGCTACGGCACAGCATGTGTGTGTCTGTGTGTGTGTGTATGTGTGTGTGCTGTCACTATCTATTTTATTGTAAAAGTGAGACAGAAAAACTAGCGGAGGATATTAAACCAAGTCTCAGAGAGAGAGAGAGAGAGAGAGAGAAAGAGAGAGAGAGAAAGAGAGTGCAAGAAAAAGAAAGAAAGACAATATAAACTAGCATATCTCTCACTCTGTGCAGTGTGTAGTTGTGTAGCTGTGTGTGTGTGTTTGTAAAGTTTGTGTATGTATTCTGGCCTAAATACTAATTCCATTAGACATATGCTCACATTTGCACCGTGTGCATTTGTGTGTGTGTGTGTGTGTGTGTGTGTGTGTGTTTTCCCAGCAGTGAAATCCAAATCTACTGACTTTGATCCGAGGTCACGCACAGCCGCTCCAGCCATATTGTTAGCTACCTTATGATTTCAGCATTTTTTCCCCCAATACTAAATAACACGTTCTCGCTTTTTTCTCCCCTTTCATTGCCGTTTACTCATCTGTTTTTATGTGCTGTGTTTTCACCTCATATCACCCCGAGTCCTGCTGTTCAAGCTACTCTTAAAATAACAGAAATACTTTCAAAAATCATTTAAAATCACGCAGATTTGTATCCGCTCAAATGACGTCTTTTTTTGGTACGTACAGCAGGGTTGTTTTTTTTTGCAGGTTTTTTTTTTTTTTATTTAATACAAAATTCTTCATTACAATTTATATTATCAGTAGCAACTGGAGTGAAAAGTACAATCTTAGAAATATTTACATGAATTTTAGAACTTTTTTACTATTTGGTACATTTCGCTTTTGCTTTATTAACAGCAAGCGCTCGAGCTGGCATGGACTCCACACGTTTGTGTAAAAAACTGACAATCTGCATTAGCTTCAATAGAAGGAGAAAGTCTCGAGGAAAATCTGAGCTTTTGTGTAAAGGAGTTAACCTGGTCAATATCACAAAGTGTCTTAAATTTAAATAGTGACCTAGAAATAGTGCAGAATCTGCTATACTGAATATTCAAGGTGTGATTTGTTTAAAAAAAAAAAAAAAATCCCAGATTTTCAACCGGTCTTAAACTTGTGGAGCTCACTGCAGATGCATACTTTACAAATGATGATGTTGAAAGGTGGTTGATTTATTCAAATAAAAAAAATAAAAATAAAATAAAATAAAATATGGGCGTATGTTAGGTTAAAAAATGACAGAGGAGTTGATGGTATAGCTAAATAACACTTTTTTAAATTCTTTTTTCGGCAGGCCAAACAAAAAAAGAAAGAATACAATACAACATAAATTAAAAAAAAACAAAGATTACATTAAAGTTACATGAATTAGCAGGATTTCACCTAAATATTCTCATCTAAATCTAAATGAAGGAGTTAGTCAGAAAGCTACCTATAATATAACAGCCTAATAAATCTGATAAAGCATAATTATAAACGAGGGCTATCCCTGAAATGAACAATTAAAAAAGAATTAATTACTTATTATCAGATTTCGAGATGGCACCTGATACGAAACATAGTCTGAAATATCGGAGAATAGCTGTTGCTTATAGAGCAACAAGATTCAGCAGGTTGAAGTCAGTCACGTGTTGTAGCTACGTGGCTTAACGTTAATAAGCTGCTCAGCAAAGCAAACGTGTAGGAGTGGCTCTCACGTCAGCTGGGTGGAAATACTTTTTTTTTTTTGGAAAAGATTTGTTGTTATGGATTTGGAAGTGTTTATGTATAAAGAGACTTGACTGTATTTCTTTTTTTTGTTAGGATTGATTTTGTTATATTTATACTTTATGTGTTATTACAGTATATGAAGTTATATTGGTGATAAAAGTGATTTTTGTGTGAGAGATTTTTATTTAACTGAATAAACAAGCTGCGTTATTAGCTATGTATTTTTTAAGTGAAGTGCTTAAGTTACAAAAATCACATTAAAACTTAGTAGCTTTTAAAGAGATAAAGTGTATCAGATGGGTATCTGTTATCAGCTGCTACTCGAGGTTCTGTTTTTTTTAAAAAAAGTGTTTTTATAAAGCGGTCTCATGCCATCTCTAATCAGGACTGTTTACTTTTTTCTGTTGTAGCGTTCACTGAAATGGTTATAGCGATATTACAGAACGATTTGAATCCAATGGCAGTGTTACCCTTAAACTGTGCAATGTCAGAAGAACTGGTACTTTTCACTCCCTGTGGTACAAACAATGCAAATGTGTCCTCACTAGGCTCCACTGTGGTACGTACCTTAAACGAGTTTTAAAGGTACATGGCATTCAGTTTCTCTGCTTTCTAAAGGTACAAAATACGTCCACGTGAGGGGAACACTGCAGCGACAAGCTAAACACACTGATTCTGATATTGTTCTGAGATTTGTGAATGTGTGAATCCAGCAAAAAAAAAAAAGTGTGTGTGTGACATGGTTATTTCATGTTACCGACAAAATTTCAACGCATAAACTTCTCTGTCCTGAAGATGTCAGAAAATGTAAAGTTATAGCTTTACCTCTGACCGTTACAAAGCGCTGACGCTGGAGACTCCTTCCGTAAATGTTATATAATCATCTCCTTACAGAAAACTTCATCATTATCAACGATTACACACATTTTTTAATCCTTTTTTTTGTGGATCGTCTGAGTGTGTGTAGTGAAAATTAAGAGTGACTAAATCCAAATTCATTTCTTCGACCTGTAAGCACATTTGCTCTTTTTCCTCCCCACAGTTGTCAGTAAATTGCTCTGGAAATGCTCTAAAAGCCATTGCACAATGGCAAAAATCTCTCTAGATCAAATCCCCTAAACCCACACAAAGCAGGTAGTTAGTTAGCTAACCAGCCAGTCTACGATTATGAGAACCTAATTAATACGAAATGATCATTAAATTTCAAGAAGGAACTCAAATGTACCGTTTTATTAACTCTCACCATTTTTCACTGGTTTTACTTCACCGCTTCTGAAGGTTACAGATAATGGAGAGATAAAATGATGTCAGTTAATGACTTTAATGCAAAGGAGATTAAAGAAAGAGTGATAGCGGAGATATAGGGGAATAATTTTCGCATTTTTTTCCCATCTCAAATCAAGTCCTGGATTAGGGTGAGGCTTAGCGAGGACATGTTGATCTACTTGTATACAAATAATTGTTGCTCATGTCTCAACATTGGTTGCCATAGTAACATTGGAGGCATTGTATAGGGACAGGTAGAACAACCATCGTGGAGATTTCAAGACGTCATCCAGTTATGGATCTGAATGTATACAGCACAGACAACAGTGACAAAAAACAACACACCATGTTCGTTGCTACGGTTACTGAAGGTTCTACACTTATATATCTTCAAGCTGGGTTCCCTTCGTTGTTGTTGTTGTTATTTTCACTCATCTAGCGTCATCTGTAAACATTTTTTCTTGCCTAGCCAGGGTTTGTGGCAAGCAATGAACTCCTCGTGCTGAGTTTTATGTTTAAGATGTTTTATCAGGTTACTTGTATTGTAGGAAGATGCTTTAGTTCCTCCTCTTGATATTTTATCAAAGCACAGTTTGCAGTCTTTGATTGCCATCATTAATCACGAAATACGTCCAGATCGCCATCGTTTTTGTGCCGTATGTTCATTAGCGCGACAACGTACATGAGGTTTACATAAATAACCGTTTTTTTAAAAAGTGTTAACACAATTGCTTTACAATCACACACAAGTACACAAATGTGGTTTGGGCTTAAAGTTAAAAATACAGCTTTGGAAAAGTCTGATGTTGTGTTATGCTGCCTACAGAAAGTATATCAGTACCTAAACTGGATATGCTAAAGAATATGTTCTGCACACATTGTTGCACACTTTCTGGTGTGATTTATTTATGACTTTATATCAAACGGAATACAAAAAGTGTGTGTCTGTATCTTATCTCTCAATCATAAAATGCTCCACATTCTGTCAGTATTTGGAGTGTAACGAGACAAGATTTGGTTTGGTACATCGATTTAAAAACCAACGATTGAAATGACTCAAGGCAGCAATCATAAATCGATTATTGGAGAAAAAGGACAGACAACTGGTATGTAAACAATTATTCATATTTTTAAACCCAGGTGTAAATAATTAGTAGGTTAGAAAAGTGATTTGACTGTAACTCTGAAACCTTTAAAATAGTCCTTCTCTACGTCATCATTCATGAATTAACAATTAACAATAATCCTACACCAAATTCTGAACAAAGATGATTTAATATAGGCTCTAAAATTGTAGTGTTTCATATCAGATTCATCTTCGAGTATCGTCAAATATCGAATCATTACCCTAAGAATCGTAGAGTATCAGATTCAGTGGTATCGTCAAATATCGATTCGCTGCCCTAACAATCGTATAGTATCAGATTCAGTGATATTGTCAAATATTGAATCGTTACCTTAAGAATCAAATTGTAACAGATTCAGTGGTGTCGTCAGATATCGAATCGCTACCCTAGGAATCGAATCGTATCAGGTTTAGTGGTATCATCAGATATCGAATCGTTACCTTAAGAATCAAATTGTATTAGATTCAGTGGTATCATCAAATATCGAATCATTACCCTAAGAATCGTATCGTCAAATATCGAATCATTACCCTAAGAATCGTAGAGTATCAGATTCAGTGGTATCGTCAAATATCGATTCGCTGCCCTAACAATCGTATAGTATCAGATTCAGTGATATTGTCAAATATTGAATCGTTACCTTAAGAATCAAATTGTAACAGATTCAGTGGTGTCGTCAGATATCGAATCGCTACCCTAGGAATCGAATCGTATCAGGTTTAGTGGTATCATCAGATATCGAATCGTTACCTTAAGAATCAAATTGTATTAGATTCAGTGGTATCATCAAATATCGAATCGTTACCTTAAGAATCGTATCGTATCAGATTCAGTGGTGTCGTCAGATATCGAATCGTTTGTCTTAGGAATCGAGTGGAAGCCTGTGCTTTACTCTCTTTGATCAGGCGCTGCAGAGATTTTTATCAATAGCAAAGTCATCAAAAAAGTCTCTGTTCTTCCTCTGTTTCACTCTTTCTTCCCTCCCTCCCTCCCTCCCTCCCTCTTCGCTCGCTCTTTTCCAAATAGTTGTTGCACTAATATATTTTTAATGTCTGCGCCAGGCAGCCGACGTCTCTAATTTGTTTTTCTATAAGCCGTTGGCTTGTGCGCACCGAGCACATCAAAGCTGCAAAAAATAGCGATTCCCATTAAGCGCTCTTTCCTTCTCATTTACCTCAGCGCGCGCTCACCAGGCGGCCTGTCCACGTCCAGAGCTGCTCCTTCACAACAAAGCGCTTGTGCAAGGAGGAGAGGCTCGAAACGGTTCAGCATTCAGGAAAACACACACACACACACACACACACTCACAAACACACACGGAGACACAGACACACACACACACGCACACGCACACACACACACTCACACACTGCCAAGGAGTCAGAAATACGCACAGCACTAACAGGACACAGAGTTAACTTCACTTTACGCACAGCAGGAGCCAGATGCTGAAAGAATAAATAAATAAATAAATAAATAAATAGTTATATATTTATATATAAAGAGGAGGAGGAGGAGGAGAATACTGAAATGGTTACAAAGCTGTACACTTCACAAACAGAATTAATGAACAGTGCTGCCCCAAAGTACCTCATTTAATCAAAACTAGGAGGTTGGAAAGCTTGTGTTTGATAGCTGATATGATTTGTTGGCCATTTCCACAAACAGACTTTTCATACAGGATGTAAAACTTCAGAAAATGGACCCTTGTTATGCGCTTTTTCACTCGAAAGAAAGCACTTAACCTTCAGATAATGCCATCTTCTCACCTCAGGCTGTCAGACCCATGCTGTATGAGTTCTTTATCCAGCACCGGCGTGTTTTTACAGCCTGAACAGCATTTATTAGGCCGTTTCACCTGAGTTATTTTCTGCTGAGAGAGTATATAAAGGTATAAAATCCAAATGTATTCCTGTGTGTTATGTTTTTCTCCAAATGCCTTATTTTGTTGCGTCAAACTCAGGATACTTCACCATATAACACTGTTAGATATTAAACTGACATTGCCAACATGACATAATACCTTTAATACCTGACACTACATGACAAAATACTTTAAAGTATTTCAATTTTCATTTAACTCTTCATTATTTCCATTTACAAATGGTCGAAAACCGGGCAGCCGTGATGTAGCAACGAAGCTGAAGGGCACAATAACATAATAAGAATACCACCAATAACAAGTAATAGAATAAAACAAGAAAAAAAAAAAAAAAAAAAGGAAAATAATGAAATCAGAGTGTTTCAAATGTAAATGGATTTGGATATATATATATATATATATATATATATATATATATATATATATATATATATATGTATATTTTTTTGTCTTATTCAAGAGAGAGAAATAAAGAGAGGCTGGTAAAGGAACGACTTTTTAATAGCTGCTATTAACAGGAAATGTAACTATAAACAGATAAAAATTTTCTTTAAGTAATGTAATATATAAAAGTTGTAATCGTTGGCAAATTGCTGTGGTGCAAGAAGAATAAAACACTTGGGGATGTGCTGTTATAGGAAAATAATCAACTTTCACGGCAGTGACCGTGTCTCCGCTTGATCACACCACCTCGGTGTTGATTATTTTTCTGTAACAGCACGACACGGAGTGTTTTATTCCTTACATAACATGAATCACAAGACCAGCTTATAGCTAGCTAACGTTAGCTAAATGCACACAAACGTGGAAATACTGTTTGTGTTTTATGTGTATTTAGATGTTAGATTTATAATTTAATAATATTTGGTTATAATAATGGTTACAAAAATTTCACTTGTAATGTTTGCATGCACAAATAACAGATTTTTTATTTTTTTATTTTTTTTGGGATTTCAGATCATTTTACTGTTGGACATTATAAAGTTTTTTAAAGTTGCATTTGAAAATTTTATTAACATTTATTTACATCAATTTATAACGCAGGAGATGTAAAATGTCTGCTGTTTGTGTGTAGAGAGACAGAAACACAACTCATGTTAAAGTGTTAAAAAGATCGCTAGCATTAACACTAGCTAAGCTTCTCGCAGGTGAGTCTTCAAATGATTACACACCTCACTCACACACACACACACACACACACACACAGAGCACTAGTATTTTCATGTCTACAGCAGATCTCTGACTCTCATAATTACCCACAATTCCACTTCAAGTCCTCTATAGAACCTACTACAGCTTAATTAATGGTTCACCTTTGCATGGAGTCGGCGTGCTCAGCGTGTTCGCCGCTCTGAGGTACCGAGACGCCGTTATTTCAGCTCAGAGGTGAGCGGATTGTAAACAGCCGGTTATGAAAATGGCACATTGTGCAAACGGAAACCTGGAAAGACTATTCGAGTGGCGGAGAGCAAGAAAAAAATATATATAAGATAATGTGAATCACAAGGCGCCACGGCAGAACATGTTATTCTCAGCCACTTCGTGTTGCTGTGGTAACTATTTAAGAATCAGAAGGACTGTAATGGGTGCACAGATGGATGTCTGAGCGTGTGTGTGTGTGTCTCTGTGTGTGTGTCTGTGTGTGTGTTTATAACTCTTTATGAGGACCAAGTTTTGACCTTGTAGCTGGTCCTGATGTGTTAAATTGCTTTTTTTTTTTTTTTTTTTTAACAAAATCTACTGCTTTTACTTAAAGGAAAAAAAAAAAAAAGAGCCAAAATCACATGGGAGTAATGTGTGGTCACATGGGAAAAAATGAGCAAGTGCATTTCAACATGAACAGAAAGCCCTGAAATTGCACATCTGTATGATGTCAAGTGAATAATATACAGTATGACCTTAATGTGAAAAAATGACAACAAACACGAGTGATGTGAAAAACTCTGCATTTGAAAAGAAATGAATTACGCGAAAAAATGAAAAATAAAACCACATCCACAGATAATAAAAAATTACACGACCTGCATGTGAAAAATTAGCATGGACTGCACTATATGCATTATTTGTGCAAAAAAATTTTTTTTAAATAAATAAATAAATAAATAAATAAATCATGAGAAAAATCACGTGCGGAAAATGAAATCACATGAAAATTTACCATGAAAAATGAACCCGTGAAAATATGCATAATGTGCAAAAATCACATGTGGGAAAAATACAAACATGTGAACATGTTAAAAAAGAAAATAAAAAAAATTTGTACTGAATGTGGAAAATAAACATGTAATTTTTTTTTTTAAATGACGAAAATACACATGTACAAATGTACAAAACGTACAAAAATACAAACACACGAACTGCATATGAAAAATTAATATGTTAAAGAGTAAAACAACTCACACTACTTGTGAAAAATTAACGTGGGAAAAAACATGCATATGCTTTATTATGCAAAAAAATTATATAAAATATTGCAAAAATTGAAAATAAAAGAAAATCACACATGGAAAAAGTACAAACACAATTCCTGCGAGAAAAAAGAACATCATAAAAATGAACATGTGAAAATAAATGAACTGTGTATAAAAATCATATGTGGAAAAATACAAAATCATGTCCTACATGTGAAAAACGTGTGAAACACAACACGTGACGTGTGTAAAAACCACTGGTGTAAAATTCACATGTGAAGTTTGTGTGACTTTCCTGTAAGGGTATAGGGGTTTGCACAGCACTGTGTAGCAACAGTAGCACCCAAGTCAGTGTGTGTGTGTGTGTGTGTGTGTGTGTGTGTGTGTGTGTGTGTGTGTGCTTACACCAAGTCGAGGCCCTGTATTCCCCACAAACAGGGAATTTGACAGGTTAATTTGAAAAAAAAAAACCCAAACAAACAGATGAACACAGAGACGCACCAGGTGATGTAACAGAGAGAGGGTGAAAAGGAGAGCTGAATAAGAAAGAAGGATATGAGAGAGAGAGAGAGAGAGAGAGAGAGAGAGGTTGTGGAGTGTATATATGGATTGTTACGGGGGTGGTGGGTATTAAGCCATCTTCGTGATGGGCGATGAATGAGCTCTATTAATGAAAAGTACGAAAGTGCAGCCGCTGTGTGGACAACAAACCCACCGCACACACACACACACTCACACACACACACACTCACACTCACACACTCTCTCTCTGCAGGCTCGTATCATTACCCATCATTACACCCCCCATTTGGCAGCGGCCGGCTGTATCGATCTCACGGGCGATAGCTCACGCTCACTCCTGCCCCGCACATTTATCTCTATAGCACACCTCGCCTGACCACAGCACTCATACACTCACACACACACACACACACACACACACACACACACATCACATACACACCTGTACTCATTTTCACAGTGTCTCGCTCACACACTCTCATCGATCAAGGCATATGTTTGCTCAGTCGTATTGTACAAAGGGGCGGAGACATGCTGCTGCATTAACCAATCAAATCAGCGCCTGTCATTAGCTTTAATAACCGAGTCACTCAGCACAGCAACAGACGATTCAAATTTCATCCACGTTAGCGTGGAAAGTGTGTGAACTCTTCAGAAACACCAGCATTAATTACTCTTCAAATGTGTTTTGAGTTTCATTCGAGACTTAATAACAGACAAACGCGCACAAACAGCTGAACTCGTCATGAATTTATTAAACATATCGATTACTCACAGTGTCTGTGAACCCTCGAGAGGTCAGCGTTCACGTCCACATGGTTAAGTCATGATATTTTTTTCATGATAATGTTGCAAAAAAAATGCCGCCATTTGAAGAAATATGGCTAACCGTTGAAAGTGCTGGCTCAAAACGTCAGTGTGTTTTTTTCTTTTTCATTGATAGACCACCTGGAAATGTAGATACAGTAAGTTAAATATATAAGATGTAAAAATTATTTCATGTTTCATTTGATTGATTGGGACAGCAGTTGCATTTATTGGAATAGTCTTGTCATTTTTTGTCATCATTTTCTACATTTGATTTGTTTTTTTGCACATATTTTTGGGTCCAGTGTGTTCAAACAGTAAGTTTAGATGAGCTGGCTAGGTTGTGCTGAAAAAAAGAGATACCACACACCTTTAAAACATTAACATGTAAACATTTTTATAAGCAAAATCAAAAGCATACAAAATTGGCCAAAATAGCCCCAGGAGTTAAAATAACACCCACTGTGGTTAGGAGGAATTTGTGTGACTATTCCTTTTCTACAAAACTGTTTCAGTTCTTCAGTATTTCTGTTTTTTTTTTTTGTTCGTTTTGTTTTTTTTTATGACCAGCCCTCTTTAGGTCATATCTCACTTGGCCTAAGGCCTGGACTCTTATTTTGCTTTTCTAACTGTTCTCTTTCACTTGCTCATTCACTTGAGTTTTAGTTTCATGTTTTATCCAACTTATATCACTCTTTAACTCTCCTCTATTGTTTTTTGATACAATTTCGATTTCGTTGTTCCTTCAGTGATTGATTGCAAGCAGTCCGGTCTCTGAGGCAGCACGAACAGCCATGATGCTCCCACCACCATGTTTCACAGCTGGGAGAGTTCTTTAGGGTTGGTAATGAAAACAGCAAATCGCTGCTCTCCAAAATATCATTTCTTCACACTTCAAGTTCTTAAATGACCATCTGGATGTTCCAGCATGCGTCTGGGACAAAGCTCAGTGAACAGATTTTCCAGCAGAAATCTAGTGTGCAATAGGGTTTTGGTTTCTGTAATGTTATGTACTTTGTTTACTGTATTGTTTATTTTATAGTTTACTGTGTAGTCTATTGTTTTCATTTATTATATTTATGTTTACTGACTTATTTTTTACTGACTTTTTCTATCACTATATCACTGATCCTCTTTTCTTGGCATTAATTCAGACCTTACAGCAAATGTGTATTTTTATTTTTTTTTTTTACATCTTATCCATTACTTATTGATTGATTTTATATTAATATTTCAGACTGACCGTCTCCGCTCTGTGTGCATGGAGTTTGCATGTTTTCCCTGTGCTTCAGGGGTTTTCCTCAGGTACTCCGGTTTCCTCCCCTAGTCCAAAGACATGCGTTGTAGGCTGATTGGCATTTCCATATTGTCCATAGTGTGCGAATGAGTGTGTGAGTGTGTGAGTGTGTGTGCGATTGTGCCTTGCACCCCGAGTCCCCTGTGATGGGCTCCAGGCTCCCCGTGACCCTGTATAGGATATAAGCTGTATGGAAAATGGATTGGAAAATGGATGGATTTTAGACTGGCAGCAGTTTTTGCCCTCTGGTTGATCTACATTGGTTACTAGAGGTTGTTTATTGAATTTACTGCCTGTTGTCATGGTTTCCTTGGTTAGGCCTGGTTTATGCGATATGGCCGCACAAACTGCACAGCTAGCCGCAGAATGTATGCAGCAACCACTCATTTAACCAAAAATCAGATGTGCTGCCACAAATAAAGTGCTCGTGGGAAAATGCATAAGCTCAAATACAAATTGTCTACTAGTTTCAGAATGAAGGCAACATTTTGTTTTACATTCATATTGTATCGTCAACAGTTTATTTGACGCATTTCGGTGCCTTCAATCCAAATTATGCAATGGGTTTCAATTTCGTCTCTGCTCTTCCCTTGAGATCTGAATCGAATTAAAATATTGTCTCCCCTCCAACAGTGCAAGTTATTCATTATATAGAAAGATCTGAATGCTTTATATTGATGCATGAAATATAAATGTATTGTTTTTTTATTCATATTCTTATACTTTTCTATGAGACAGAAACTTCATTTAGTCCCAAACACTCTGGAGGGAAGCTTTTAAAGGACGGACGCTGTGAATGTAGAGTAGCGAGCTATGCTACTGTCTCGCAGTCTTGGCTGATAATAAAGTCTTTTTTACGAGCTCCACTGTAACCCGAGTTCTCTTTCCGTGCTCTCGGAGACTGAGGAGTAGAGATGAGCCATATGACAAAAACATCACATCACAATTCTCAAAGGGCTTTCTGCAATAAACGATATGTATCACAATAGATACTGTAGGTTTGCTCACAAACTGCCAGAAATTAAAAAATATCAAAATATTTAACACTGAACAGGACAAAAAAATTAAACCTGTTACAATTTTAACATTTTATTAGACCAGATTGGCTGCTTCCAGTTAGTTTGTAATTAATTGTATTTTTAAAAAATCTAATTTTTTAAAAAAGATATCATGATATCCATTTATCATGATATTGACTCCTATAGAATTATAAGGGTTACACACCTGTATTCAATGCAAATATCTCCATAAAAAAATTTACAAACTAGCATGTTTTTTTTCTACAACCTTCTCTACATTTCAGAACTCCAAAGAAAATCTAGGCTTTAATTAGGTCCTCCAAATCTAAACGCATTTTTGACTGGATCACTGAAACCACTAGCATTTCAGTGCAAAAAAAAAAGACTGATAGATTGAACATCAGTATAGTCAAGTTCTCAAACTGCAAAAACGAGGAAAGTAGAATAACACAGCAGTGCGAAAAAAAATCAATAGATGTAAAAATAAAGTAAACTGTGGGCTAAGATATGAAAAAAAAAAACAACCTAGAAATGGCTTGGTGCCCGGAGGGTTATGAAAAATTTGCTTCCGTCTTCATTTTATGAACACACCGAGTGTTCTGGGGATTTTATTCAGTCTTCCTTATTCTCTAAAACAGGAAAAAATAAACTCCAATATCCTCAGCACAGCAATTTCACCTGTTTAAAATGTATTAACATATGAAAATAAATCAACAGATCATTAATGATGTGGTAATTTGCATAGTGACATTATCATTTCATAAGTGTATGAAATGTCTGTACACTCGGTGTTGTGCTGTTATAGGAAAATAATCACTGACATGGAGCTGAGTTACTGTTTTTTATTCCTCTTATACCACAGCACTGTTCTTACAATTACAATTATTAATTAAAGAATGACGTTATATTTTTTAATCCATTTGTAGTTACATTTCACATCATGGAACATCCAGGAAACGAGTTAATTCCAATAAACATTCATTCCTTCACCATCCTCTCAAATCCACAAAAAAAAAGCGTAAACTTCTCTGTCCTGAAGATGTCCGAAAACGTAAAGTTACAGCTTCACCTCTGACTGTTACAAAGCGCTGACACTGGAGACTCCTTCCATAAATGTTACTAAAAATGTCTTCTTACAGAAAACGTCATCATATCAAAGACTTCACACGTTTTTTTAACCCGTTCATGTGGAGCACCCACTGAGAATGAGCCGTTACTATAGAAACGATAACGTATTAGAACGAGCGCTTTAATACAAACCTGCAGTACTGTCAGTGCTGCTGTTATAGAAAACTAATCAACACCTTCTGACCAATCAGAATCCAGAATTTAACAGCACTGTATACTAATAATAATAATAATAATAATAATAATAAACTTTATTTTATATAGAGCCTTTAAA
Organism: Pangasianodon hypophthalmus; assembly: GCF_027358585.1. NCBI lineage: Eukaryota > Metazoa > Chordata > Actinopteri > Siluriformes > Pangasiidae > Pangasianodon > Pangasianodon hypophthalmus. Next base: position 3,358,899 of record NC_069732.1, read on the forward strand.
AGGGCCTCTCGAGGCACTTTACATAAGAGTATATAGACATGTATAAAAAAACAGATAATAATAAAATACAATTCAATTATTAATAAGAATAATAGTAATAATAATAATTAAGTAACAGAAACAAAAAAAACCAAAAAAGTAATCAAGTAAAAGCAATCCTAAAGAAATATGTTTTCAGAGAAGATTTAAATACACTAAAAGTCTGGGCTTCTCTAAGATCAGATGGTAGCGAGGCTCACAGTTAAGAAGAAAAGGCCTTATCACGCATAGTACGCAAACGAGTCAGAGGCACAGTCAAGAGGCCAGAATTGGAGGAGCAGAGATCACATTTTGGGGTGTAATGGGTTAAAAGCTCAGCCAAATTCTGGGGAACCAAACCATATAAAGCCTTGTATGTAAGCATTAGTATTTTAAAATCCACACAAAACCTGACAGGGAGCCAGTGATTGGACTCGGAAATAGGAGTGATGTGCTCACTTGTCCTGGATCTAGTCAAGATTTCAGCTGCTGAATTTCAAGTCAAGTGGAGTTTATTGTCATTTCAACCATATACAAGTACATAGTGAAACGAAACAACGTTTCTCCAGGACCATGGTGCTACATAAGACAAACACAACAACACAGAACTACACATTTTGCACATACTGTAGTTTATTTGCTGTAGAGACTTAGAGACTCCAGCAAGGAGCGCACTGCAATAATCGATGCGAGAAAAGACAGAGGTGTGGATCAGCTTTTCAGCCACAGAGAAAGATAACATAGGGTGCAATATTTCTCAGATAAAAGAAGGATGTTTTAACAGTATTCTGCACATGTGGACCAAAAGACAAACTCTCATCAAATATAACTCCTAGGTTTTTTTTTTTTAATTGTGTTTGAAACTCCAATGCAGAGCTGTGCATGGTTAAATTGAAAGAGCCAGCTTTATGAAGCTGGTGAGGAGAGCCAGTGAGTATCACTTCAGTCTTATTACTGTTAAGACTTTCAGTATTACTTTAAGACCTTCCAGTGATGATTAATGCCACTTGATGTTAACAGCGTTTGGATAAATGTATAAATTAGAAAGTATTTATATTACATGTTGTGGAAGTCTGAAATTGACCAAAGGAAAATATTCAGTGATCCTAAACTTTTTGTCTGTAAAGGTGGACCTTGACACTTGGGAGTGACGTCTCATTCTTCCATGTTACATTATTAGTAGATTTTAATTCCTGTCCTCTCCATGGTGAGAGAAAGTCTCAGTCCTGTCCACTCCGCTCTCGCCGTGTCTTCTTCACACACTCTTCAACTCGAACAAGTGTTGTGTTTTTTTAGCGCCTGTTGTCATTTTCACACTCAAATTTTCAAATCACGCAACAGCGTTTCTGTTAGACGTTTGACAATGGACTGGACAGAGGGGAGGTGAGGATAAACAGCTCTGTGTGTGTGTGTGTGTGTGTGTGTGTGTGTGTGTGTGTGTAGATCACACTGATTAGTGATGTACTGAACAGGACAGCAGCTCCTTCTCTTCTTTTGTAATCCCACCATAATGTGCTAATAGGGGAGGATGAGTTCTTTGTTTTATTTATTTATTTATTTATTTATTTATTTATCTATTTATTTATGTATTTAAAAAGAGCCTACTGTTGTTAGGGGGTTTTCCTTTCCACTGTTACCCTTGCACTGGTAATTTAAATTATTATTATTATTACATTAAATTTTAAATTTTTTAAACAATTTTTATTTTTAAACATTTGCAATTACTCTTTTTTAAATTTTATTTCAAAATGTAAATGATTTATTTTATTTTATTAAAGGGATTTCATGGCGACTGTTGATGGGGGGATGAAAGGCATAGCCTTTTTTTTTAAAAGTAATATTTATTATTATTATTATTATTATTATTATTATTATTATTATTATTATTATTATTTAACATATTGAAATATATTTTTTTACTTTTAATAGAATTTTTTAAAATTATTATTTATTTATAGATTTTTAATTTATCCTTAATTTTTATTTACAGTGGCAGGCAGGACATGCCATATGAAGGAAAAGGGGATAAAGGGCAAGAAAAAGAAAATAGAAACACATTAAATAGAAAAAAATGAAACACATTAAAAATCTATGAAAGTGTTTTTTAGAGGAAAAGCATTTATGTGTATCACTAAAATCTCTAATTATTATTCCGTTACTTACCTTAAAGTATATTATTCAGTATCTACTATAGTAGAACTCACGCATATTTCCAGTGACACTGACGTGTGAAGTGTGTAGTTATAGTGTGTGGCCTCGCTGATGGCTCCTGAAGCTTTAAGGTGTTAATAAAGTCCCTAAAAGGCAGAAATTGCATTAAATTTGTCGAGTTTTATTGTTTTTGTTTTCTCTGTAAAGCTGATTTGTGCATAACACTTTAATTCACCATTCGGTAATAAGCTATTTGTATGCAAGTAATAGATAGTTTAGCTTTTTAAACTTACACCACAATGCTGTTGAATTCTGGATTCTGATTGGTCAGAAGGTGTTGTAGTGCAGTAGTGCAGGTTTATATTAGTGCGCTTGTTCTAATACATTATCGTTTCTATAGTAACAGCTCGTTCACAGGCACTTGTACAGCAGACGCTATGGTGAAGATTTCTGTAAGGAAATGTTTATGTAACGTTTATGGAAGGAGTCTCCGGTGTCAGCACTTTGTAACAGTCAAACACAAATTTAATAGTCATATAGTATTTAAAATTGCCTAGATACATCTAATAATAATAATAATAATAATAATAATAATAATAATAATAATAATTATGAATTTCAGTTTCAACCAAAAAAAATAATTTTTCACTTTTATTATTATTATTATTATTATTATTATTATTATTATTATTATTATTAAATGAAAGTACAAATGAATTGGTGTTGTTTTTTGGCGTATCTCTGTAACTATCTTTATCTAGTCTTTAAAAACGCAAGTGTAAGTTTATCACACTTTTTCACGCTGTCAGGATCTATTACGCCTTACACACTCTCATTTCCTCACTCCCTCCCCCTTTTTTCCTCCTTTTCCCATTTCTCTGTATCATATCCCCCCTGGAGCTGCTGCTTTAGATAGAGTCTCTCACTCCGTCACCTCGATCACACATCTAACACCCCTTTACATATTACTCATTATATATATATATATATATATATATATATATATATATATATATATATATATATATATATATATATGTGTGTGTGTGTGTGTGTGTGTGTGTGTGTATATATATCTCACATAATGTGGTCCTTCTTCAGTGAATCGTATGTTATCTTTCTCGTATAGTGTGAGATCTTTTTCACCTTTCTCTCTGTCTCTCTCTTGCACACACACACACACACAGTTTGTTATTTTCTTTTGTCCTACCAAGTGTGTCTCTATCTAAGGGTTACACACACATCATTACCCTGTCGTCACAATCGTTCTCTCAGACTTTGAGTCTATCACTAATGTCCCTGTTTGGCGGTCTCTCGTGTGTCACCGTGCTGTCAGGCGGAGACACACTCCAACACATCTCACAACTTTTCATATCACATACCTGTCTTCCTGTCTTCCTGTAAATCCGACTGTCACAGTCAAAACGTATTTTCTCAAGTGAGGAATAATAGGATCATTCATCCATTCATTCATTCGTTCATTCATTCATCTTCAGTAAGCGCTTTATCTTGGTCAGGACAGTGGCGGATCCGGGGCCTATCCCGGGAACACTGGGTGTGAGGTGGGAATACACCACGCATGGATGAATAGGGAGAGGTCGCCCCTGCCTCCATATTCCCCCAACGCCCCTCCTCCCAATTTTCTCTGATAACGTCTAAGACACCACGAGGCTTGCGCCCATAAAGTAATTCAAATGGGGTCACTTGTTCAAGACAAATTCTTGTAGTATAGATCTACATATACAACTATTTTAAGATCTAATTTGTGCGTATAAATGCTTCATAAATGAGGCCTCAGGTGTAATAAAGTAGCCAGTTTTATTAGACTATCATTCAGCTGCTCATGAGTAAAAAGGTTTAACGTTAAAAGTTGAAAGTTCAAGTAGATTGTAAATCGTTGAACTGATTTTATGGATCCAGCTAACTTTTATCTGTCCTGTCTGTGGCGTTACTATAGCAACTAATGTGGATACAGGAACAAACAAATCACATTTGGGATGTGGAAATTAACAAAATTGGAATGAATAAACAAACAAACAAACAAATAAATAAGAAGAAGAACCTTGAAGAGCTTCACTGGGATTACAGTAATATGTACAATATAGAAAAAGTAAATACAGTATAATAAAATTTGGACACAAACACAACAATAGCAAGAAATAACAAAAATAAAATGGATTAAATAACACATAAAAAAATAAAATAATAAAAGTACTGAAAATATGATTTATGAAGGAAAAAATATAGGAAAATTTAAAGTTGGCAACACAAAAGTGGGGAGAATTATATTTTAAAATGTTTTTAAAATGTAATTTAGATATATAATGTATTTTATACAAATGTATATGTATAGTACGATATGTATATATCCACTGTGGTGGCCTGTATAATCTCTACTGGTGTATCTTTACATTTTTTTTCCATAATAAATCAGATTTGCCCTGCAGTGTGAACAAAGAGATTATTAGGATTCAGTGGCACATATACACCAGCTGCACAGAATAATAATGTCGTTTTTTTTGTTGTTGTTGTTCAGGTACAGATTAAGTTTCAAATTAAAGACATGACAGAGAGTGTAAAAGAAGCAGAAGACTGATGTACACACTGTATTACTGCAGTTATGGAGCAACCCAGACGGAGTAAATTTCAGAGATGTAACGTGGCAATGAGATTTATGTAAAAAAAAAAAAAAAAGGAATCAGATACGTGTGAGATAATGAAGTTGTGGTGCAATTTATATAGAGCAGAATCACAGGATTCAGATAATGAAGTGGTAGTGCTGTGTGTGTGTGTGTGTGTGTGTGTGTGTGTGTGTGTGTGTGTGTGTGTGGGTGGCTGTGTACAACATGCTGTGAACATGACATGGCTTTTATTCAACAGCAAATTGTTGCGCAAAATATATATATTATGATCAGCTCTGTGACGTTGTAGTGTAATATAGAGATTCCATGCAGTTCTCTCAATGATATTACAAAAAATAACCTCTAGGTTCAACAATAAATATACATACTATCAGAGTTTCCGCCACAGACTCAGTCATTTTTACAGATTTGTAGAGGTGTTTTTCTTTAACATTACTCTGGTGTACATCTTGTGCCTATTTTAAAGCTACTTTTCATGCTTTTTTTTTTTAAATTAAACCTGAAAAAAAATTATTAGTGAAGAGGAGAAAAGTAAATACTGTATCCTGTGATGTTCCTGATGTGTCAGGTGTGTCAGGTTGAAAAGAGCATGCATACATCATGCTCACGTATGTTAAAAACAAATTTTAAGCACGAAAGAAGTCCGATACATGGTGACAGACAAGAGCTGGCAACCAATCAGGAGAGAGAGTGAGAGAGAGTCTTATATAATCTTCTTATATAATATGAAGAAAATGTTTGTAGACGTTTTAGATCTCTTGTTGAACTAGTAACATATTTATTTACTCTGTAATTTGAATGATAGTCATCTGATTTGTCTTCATTGTGGAATTTGTATCATTACAGTTACAAAGCCATTGTAGCTAAAGAGATAACGATAGCCAGATAGCAGATAAATAGGAGCTCGACATGATTGTTTTGTTCTTTACGACAGATTTTTAGATATCTAGCTAAAGTTAGCAGGCTAGTTTACTGGTCTCAGAGAAGTGCATAGCCCATATTTCCCCCCGTAGTAAGATTAGAGCTGAGCAACCATTTTGTCTTCAACCGACGCTAGCACAAGCTAACATCACTGACTTGTATCACTTTAAATCAATTAACTTAAAACTTTTACACACAAGTACACATGAAATGTCTCTCCGTAACATTTATCTGGGTGTTGCGATGAGGCAGGACCAGTTTGGCGCCCATGTTGCTTGCACTGTAAAGCTATCAAGGTGTTTATCTGTGTATATCCGTCAAAACACACCCACATTCCCTGAGAAATCACACACACACACTAGTGTACATTGTCCCATGAGACAATGAGACATTATCCCATGTCAGGAACGGCTCATTAGCCTGCTGCTATTTTTACCTCACCCACATTCCAGTCAGTGACAATGCTTTATTCATGTCATATGAATGACCATAATTACCACCATTTCGACTGGGGAAAAAAAGTTTACGTCAATCTCCGAGTGGGAATTCCATGTTCGAATTTTGGGAATTGTTTTCTGACAGTGCTGATTTTTTTGAGTAAATCCATAAATGAGGCAATCTGCTCTGCAAACCTGCAGAAATAAAAATTCGAATAGGAATTGTAGTTCTTTCAGAATTACAGCTAATAAAGCTTCAGATCTGTCAATGATTATGAAGAGATGTGCTAATATTCACAGATTACTACAGCTTGATTCACAGCTATATGCTAATGCAGGGATTCCTAAACGTTTTGGACACATTATGAATGATCTGTAGCCTCAAGCTGTAAGTGCCCTGTATTTTATTTATTCTGGATTTATAATTGAGGACATTCCGTAGATAATTTATTTATATTTTTTGTTTGTTTTCTTGAGTTCTCTTGCTCCACTCAATCAGGGTCAATTGATGTTGTTGAGGAATTAGTGGAAGTGAACGAACAGACAAATTTGTCCATTTTAACTGCTGAACTCTTACAGTAGCATGTACACTCTTCATCAAAATGTGGCTTGTTTGACTTTTAGTTCAAGTATCATTTCGTGTGAGTGTCTCCCACGTGTCCCCACACGGAATCACAACCTGTAGTTTTGTAAGCCTTGTGCTAACGCTAGCTAATGTTATGTAAAAACGACAACTGTCATTTTATCTAGTATAGAACATGACTAGGATTACTGTCCTGAATTCTCTTAAATGGCATGAATAAGGCTGCTCTTTTCTTTAGCAGGCTCCACACAGTCTCATTTCCGTAGGATTTTTGTTTTTGACTTTGCACCGTTTTTTTTCCCTGACTCTGATTTTTTTGGATTCTCTTACCTTGGATGCTCGTGGATTTTGCATTGTGCTGACTCAGGTGTTGGCTGCCTCGCTTTTGTGCTCATCTGTACTCTTAATAAACCTACTGCATATGGAACCACAAATCTCTGCAGTGTTACAACTTTGTTTAAAATATGCTCCAAGATTTTTTTTCCCCCCCTGTTATCTTGTGTTGTCTGAATTTGACCTCTGTTTGGGATATGGACGTGGATTTGCATGAGATAACCTTGTCTCCCTGTCAACCATGATCTGTAAAAGAAAATAAAACTAAAACAGATTTTTTGCCATGGTCCGACATGAATATACAACATCGATCCTCGCTCGCTTTTGCGATTCTATTTATCCTTTGCACGAACACAATTGTCAAAGGATTATCTTATTAACATAAATAAATAAAACATATGAAATAAAATTCTCAGGGAAAAAAAAGCTCATAACATAATGCAGTCTGCAATCTACAAGCAATCTCACTGCTTATAAGCAAGACTCATTTGTCAGGATAATCTGATGCAAATCCTCTGTGCAATTGTCTGCAGCTGATTTAGCCACGCGCCAGTAGGTTCATCATTCTTTAAGAAAACTTCATCCCTTAAACTAATTGTTTTGTGAGCCTTTCACCTTTTCTGCTGGGAAAATTTATACTGTTACTTTTTAAAAATGAGCTAAGTATACGAAGATATAAAAGTATAATATTTATCAGAGTAAAGTAAAATAAAAATTACACATTCACGTGTAATGATAGAGAAACAAACTTCTGTGTTCACGTTTGTGATTTATGATTGTTCACTTTAATTAGACATAAAATACTAAGCTTTTGTGTTGTGCATTATATATTTGCTTGTTTATTTTTTATTTATTTATATGCCTGTATTTGACAGATCGATAACAGTATCGTGTTGACGAATCTAAATATCGTAAAAGAAGATTTCAGTTTCTGTTAAGACTGAATTACACTTGCTTTTAACTATGCGTATGTGTACACATATGCACGATAGCTGTAGCTCGTTTGGAACGTTGTTGTGCACATCATCGTTAATTAATGCTACACATCCGTGTGGTGCAATACCAGCGTGAATAATGGGGTCAGTATAGCACCATGTGACACTCTCTGCAACTGACTGAACAATCTTTGGTGTCTCAAATCGCATACTTATGTACTATTTATTACTGTACAGTAACACCAACTTGTGTTCCTATTATGGTTCGATTTTTTAAAAAATCTTTTGTTTGAATTTTAAAGATTTTCCATGTAGCCTTCAAACCTGCCGAAACATCTGTTTTACATACCAGTCTTCTCGATTTTCTAGAATAAATACTTCTGAATGAAAGGTCAGATTTTTCAGTTTGAGACGCGGCTCATGACAACAGTCACCACGACGACGACGTGTGACATGTGATAAGTGTGTTTAACATCGCTGTGCGTGGAATTGCTAAACATTTGACAGTACGACTTGTAAACCTGATGAAAGGGGATGTTTTAGCTCTGATGTGCCGTCTAGTGGACGTCACTTTTGGTCGCGTTTAGTGGACGTTCTCCAGCTGTACACAAACTACATAGGCGAGTGTTGAAGTCATGCATCATGTATAAACTGGCATTTATACCAGTTTATTAAGGTTTATACTTTTTTGCATTCATTTTAAATCTCCTTCCTAATTATTTAGTTATTTATTTGTTTCTTTGTTTGCTTTATCAGGCATTTAATGCTGTTATACTGTAAATAACATTATTTACCATGTTACCACTCTGACCCCTGTGGTCTCCTACACACCTGTGTATCCTATCTGTCCCTTTGTGCTCGTCACTTTCCTTTTTTTCTGCTTGTGTTCTCTGATAAATGTGTGTATTTATATATTTTGGGAAGTCTGAATCTTTAGGGTATGTATGTGGGATGAAGTAAGAGGAGCAGTAGAAGTGTGTGAGGATCTTCACCCTTTGTGCTGTTGTTATGGTTTTGGACTTTTGCCTGGTTTTCTGGGATTTTTATTTTATTTATTTATTTTTTTGGAGAATGCTTTTTCCTCATGGTTTTTTTGCCTTGGTACTTGCAATTGTCTTCACTATTCTGTAGCAACTGGGCAAAAACAACCAAACTAGCAATATGTTATTCCAGCACAATGTACTGCCATAAAGTGAGTAGAGAGTAGAGAGCTTTACTGTCACTGTAGCTGTGTACTTGTATACAGCTACAATGACAATAAAGCTCTCTGCTCTCTACAGAAAACCTCAAAAATAGAAACCCTCATAGAATTTGTAATGGTTTTAACGGTTATAATGGCAAATGTAGTGGTTTTAATGGAAACTGTAATGGTCCCTGTGGGTCTCTACTGGTAATTTGTTGCCTTCTATAATGCATTATGTTATGTCTAGTTCACAATTTCTCAGCATGTGAGTGTTTAGGACGAAGAGATACTTGAATTAGATGGATGAGAAAATACGTAGTGCACCATTTTGGGTAAACCTAAAGTAGCTCCTGCACCCTTGTGTGCCGCCATTTTGAGATGTTATACATGCACTAAAAAACAACCCTAAACACTAGGGATGCATAGGTACCTTTTTTAATAGACTGAGTAACCTACAGAGTATTAATGAATCAGGGACATCACAGATCATGCCATTTAACTCTGTTTATATTTCTTCCCTAAACAGAAGGCTACTATACTCGGTCTTTATAACATTTGTAGTTGATGCTAGTTAAATGAAGTGCATTAGCTTGCTACATTATATAGCTTGGATGGAGTAGGGTTGCAGTGGTGAAGAGAGGGTTTTATTTTGGAAAAAGCTCGTCTGTACAGCTGTAAGTTTTTGTTTTTATTGCGTCGTAATGCCTCATTTTGTTGAAGACAGATAGTGGCTGATTGTCAAGAGCGACATACTGCTCACTTTGCAGTAGCTCTAGTCTGTAGATGTTTTTTCAGTTTGCCCTTTCTTCCAGGAGATCGCGAGTTCGAATCTCGACTATGCCTCGCTAGTCTACAAAGCACAACTGGCTGTCCTCGCTGGGTGGGAGGGGCATACTCTCTCTCTCTCTCTCTCTCTCCTGTCAATCACAGCGAAACCAACCAATCATGTGTATCTGTGGGCTCATGTATGTGGAAGAGGGCAGATAGTGCTTTCCTCTGAGTGTGTACGCTGCCCTGTGACATAGCAAAAAAGAAAAAACAAATCAACAATGTAGCTTGATAAGGTATTTTATCAAAAGTAGCCTAACGCAGAGTAATCAGTAATAAAATTGTGTTGTTGTTGATTGCTGCATGTCATCACTATAACAGTGTGCATCGTTTAGCGGTCTTGGCATTTCAGATGAACTTTCTGACCATGGTTTTTTTTGTTTGTTTGTTTGTCTGTTTTTCTTTACTTTGTGTAAAGCTCAGGGGATTTGACAGTGTCTTCAGATTGCGCCGCAGACAGGAAATAAATGTTTAGATGGATTAACCTGGCTTAGGGTAAGCAGAAAAAAGCATGTTCCATTGATTCGGCATTGAATGATCACTTTAAGATGTTTTTTAAATTAAGTCTGAAGTTCAGGCTTAGCCTACGGATGCACGTTTTATTATATCATTAGTTACTTAAATGCCAGTCGGGACCAAGGCACAGTAGCAACTGGTCAGAGGAACTAAACTCTCCATCTCTCATTGGTTATCTACACACCACTGTTAAAATGGCAGGTTTTTGTACATTTGTAAATTATTATAAATGTTTTTCACTTAATCTTTATACATCATAATTTCACATTGAGGGTGGAAAAGTTCTGACATGATATTTTTACATCACAAAAACCTGTCATTTTAACAGGGGAAAAGGGGTGCGTAGACTTTTTATATCCATTGTGTGTGTGTGTGTGTGTGTGTGTGTATACACACACACACTTCATTGATTGTAATTGAATTTGGGTGGAGCGGACTCTTCAGACAATTGTCTAGGCCAAAGCCAGTGATGGATTTTAGGTTTCATCTGCAGTCGTCTCAGATTAATGGGAGGAGACCACAGTGGACAGGGAAACGGCGCGATCAATTCCCCAATAATTCCATATTTTTCACATCATCATCCGAGTGAGAGTGAGAGAGAGAGAGAGGGAGAGGATGAAAAGAGAGGAAGATTGGAGTAGATCAGTGGAGATGTGGTGGTTCGTCACAAGCCTTTGAGGAAGTGATCTGTTATGGAGGTAAATAAATATATAAATAAAGAGGAAGACTAAATTGGAATTAATTGAACGTATGGGTGTGAATATTGACCCAACTGGACGCATTAACTGCAAATGTAATAGATGGCTGGAGAAATAACAGGCGAGCACGCTGACGGTCGAAAGAGAGACGAGACCAGAAAGCGCGAGTTGTGCATTTCTACTACAACAAGGGCATCTGCAACGTGATCGCATGAACTAAGAACAGCAAAACTGCAATATAAAAAAGAAATAAATATATGACTCGGATGGCAAATTTACACAAAGGCCCTCTCTGTATCAGGGACAGGACATTTTCATCTTCCCAAAGTCAGCGATTTACTGATGCAGTACTTTTACGCCCTCCATTAGATAAAGTGCATACTTGTAGTGTTTTTTTTTTTGTGTGTGTGTGTGTACCTAAACCTCTGACCAGGCCCAAGCTGGATAGAGATCATGTGTGTGTGTGTGTGTGTGTATATGTGTGTGTGGGTGGGTGTGTTATAAGTGCAGGTTTGAGATTCCAAGTGGTGGATCCTGTTTCAGCTGATTGTGCATGGAAAGGTTTCTGCCTGCAAAGCTCCAGAAAGTAAAAGAGAGAATAATAATTTAAAAAAGACAGAGAGAGAAAGAAAGTGTGTGTCTGTGTGTGTGTGTGTATGCGTGCATGTGCACACTTGGAGTGTGTGTGTGTGTGTGTGTGTGTGTGTGTGTGTGCATTCTGACGTGTGTGTGGGTTTTTGGAGGAAGTGAGAAATCTGAAGAGAACAAGAGCGAGGTGAAAAATGAGCTCGGCCCCCGTTGGCACAAATGTGTTTGTGTGGGCGTGCATTAACATTTACGTGGGCCGGATATGCAAAAGCGCTCAAACAAAAAGCGCGGCTACTCCTAAATAGCCAAACGCGCTGCAATCCATCACCCTGCGCTCACTGCCCAGACTCGTTTTCCTCCTCTGCGTAAAGAGCTGCTTCTTTGGCTCTGAGGAGAAGACAATTAGCCTGAGTGCGAGCGAGGACTTGGGCAAACCTCTCCACACCGAGAGCCGCCACACGGCCGAACTGTTCAAAGACCTGACAAGCAATTAGACCAGCGTGAGCTTCCATCTCACTCTAAAAGATTCTATCATGGCTGTGTTACAGCTTAATTGTTTTATTCCTGATCCTCATTGCTGGAGGTCCATTTACAAAGAGTTCCTTGATCCATGGCTGGGTTTCAACAAGAAGAGAGCTTTTTTCCTCAAAGCGCCCCCTGGTGACCGGAGACTCAAGCAGTCAGTGGGTTTAAGGAATAATTTGACTTTATTAAAATTGATCTTTATTTACTCTGTCTGTAGTGTGTGTGAGATTACTACAGACAGGAAATTTGACATCTTTCCCTCTAACATCTTCAGGACAGAGGAGTTTACGCTTTGCAGTTTCTCAGTAACATGAGGAGCCATGTATTTTGTTTTGTTTTGTTTTTTTGACTAACTTCATGAGAGAGAAAAAAGAGAGGCTGGTGAAGGAGCGTCTGTTTATAGCTGCCGTAACATAAGTGAACACAGGAACTAATTTGTGTCTTGAAAGTTCCACAACGTTAAACATAACTATAAATGGATAAAAAATGCAACATGTTGTTCTTAAAAAAAAAAATGTAATCATGAGCAGATTACAGAGGAATAAAGCACTTTAGGATCTGCTGTTATGTTGACGTTCCTCAGCTGGACCACATCAATAAATGTTTGACAAAGTAAAGGTCGAAGGATAAGACAAAAAGTTTTACCAAAGCTTTTATTTATTCATTGATCTTCAGTAAGAGCTTTATCCTGGTCAGGGTAGTGCATGGATCCCGAGCCTATGCCAGGATGGGAATACAACCTTAAAGGGATGCCAGTCCATTGCGAAGCACCACACACACACACACACACACACACACACACACACACACTCCTTCACACCTACGTGCAGTTAACCTACTGATCCACCTACTGGCATGTTTTTGGGAGGTGGAAGGAAACCAGGGAACCACAGACAGTAACTCGGATGTAGCTCAGGATCAAACCCAGGACTCTGGAGCTGTTAGGAGGGAACACTACTCGCTACACCTACACCTCGATGCTCTTATGGGGTTTTATCCAACTTTATTCAACACTGTGTGATGGAGTAAGACATACTTCCAGTTACTTGACACTTTCCTGAAGGCTTTGTGGTGTCTGTGTGCCTCAGAGTCACACAACTACACAACTTCCCTTGAATAAGTAGTCCTGTGTTTGAAGGACAAATTAAACATATTTAGTGATTTAGTGATAATCACATTAATGTTTATTGATGGAACTCAGTAATTGTCCTTGCACCAAAATGGTACCAGAGGCGTCATGTAAC
>NC_069732.1:3375000-3427500 GCF_027358585.1 Pangasianodon hypophthalmus
AAAAGAGAGACTATTGCTGCTCTAATGTAAGTCATACTTTAACTCATAAAAAAGTAATAAAAGTTATTAAAATCTAGAATAAAAATTATTCTTTTCTGAAACAGAAAGTATTAAAATCAGCAAGAAAAATTATTCAAATATGGAACAAAATTTTTTAAAAACTATACAAAATTTATTTATTTATTTATTTTAATAAAATTTATTTATTAAAATGTGGAGCAAAAATTGTTAAAAAATTTGTGGAAAAAAAATATTAATGTCTAGAATAAAAATATTAAAACCTGGAACATTAAAATTTGGCCAGAGTGTTTTGATAACTAAGCTTTAAGGATTTTGGTCATTGCTTTACAGACACTGTCCTGATGTTCATTTGGAGAGTTTGTGGATGTGGTGGCATGCTTGGAGGAGTGTAAATCTCCAGATTTCTTTAAGATCTCCAGGAAAAAAAAAACAATTCTACAACACCTTTTGTGAATGAATCTCTGAATCTTCAAACTTTGCTCCCATGCTGTAGTTTGCCTCTGGTGAGTCTAGAGTAAACCCTGGGGTTTGTCTTTCCTAATCAGCTTATTGAGCTTATTGTATTGTGTTTTATTCTGTGATAACTGCTGTAGTAGTTGGAATTGATTTTCATTCTTCGGTCATGATTTGTTTTTCATCCCGTTAATACAAGAAATGATGGTAATAAATAATAAAGCAATAATAATAAAAGATATATTACCATGATGGTCAATACTGCCCCACGGCAATGAAACACCGAGTCTATATTCAGGCTCGATTTCCTCGCCGTATGTCTTTGGAGTGAAAAGAAATAGCCATAAATCTTCCTAAAACCAGTATTTTATATCTTTCGGTATTGACTGCAGAGCGTTTGAGGGTTTTGAAGGAGCAGAGTGGTGTACTGTTGCAACCTCAAGCAGAATGATTTCAGCCTTCTTCTTCTTTCCGATCTATATACAGTATATTACAGGGGTTTTTTTCCCACATGATTACACTGGGTGACGAAACACAGTATAAGAGAGAGATCCGAACTCCCTGACCATGGCGCACTCATGGTGCAAAAACAGTACAATACTAAATGTGTGAGAAAAATAACAAGCACAAGTCAGACATTTCTGCTAATATGTGTGGCGGCCTGGGAATACCCACAGGGTTTTTGTGGCTGCATCTGAATTTAATACTGATTTCAACTAAAACTCGTAGCTCATAACTCCGACTCATAACTCGAGGACGTATACATCACTCATCACATTTAGCTGGTTAGCTTGTTGCTAAGAAGAACATGGAGGCACGCATGTTTTTTTTTCTCCAACTCTGTAGCTCCGACTTACAGAGGTTGAAAATGACATAATTCCATGTTCTGACTTCCCACTTCTGAGGTAACTCAAATGCAACCTAAGAAAACAGTCGCAAGTGACCATCAGGTTTGGCAAAAAATGTATAGTTTTGCCAGTAATACTATATAGTGGCTCTATTTTAAGAATATATAAGTATATTTTGCACAAATGAAAGTGGAATTGTTTGTATTTAGGTTATTGTCTGACCTCACCAAAGTGTAAGGAGCTACTATAACAAATTTAGCATAAGGGACTGCATAAAAACATCTAAAATTTCACTAGAATTTGTCACGCTTTGATCAGAGATTAGGATAGTTGTAACGTTGCCGTAACGAGAGTATATGGTCAAAGTTTGGAGTTTATTGAACAAAACGTCACACCAGATCATAGTTGAAGGCAAACTACCAGTAAAATAAAAATTCAAAGAGGCAGACGAGAACAGCGAACATGATAAGATTCAAAATAGCAGAATATCCAACAGAAAATACGAAAGGGCGCGGAATTGCCGGCGAAAAAGAAGGCAAGACTTCGCAAAAAGTAACTGGAAACTCTGGTAACTCAAAAACAGGTTAGCACTCAGGTGATGGGGACCTCTGGTGGTGTGGAGCGAGATCGTCAGGTGACTGCAGTTACATGGTATAGCGAAATGGATATAGGCCTAGTTATTTCAGTTTGCAAATCAGATACTGGCTGTCAAAATGTCCATGATGCTTCTACATTGTCACGTCAGCATCAAAACCATCAAAAAATTTCTGAGGAACTGCGCAAGTGATGTCAGGATATGCTCAGCAGCCATCTTGCATATGTGTACACATAGTTAAAATCGAACATTCATCCTTTAGCATGAACAAAGACACTGAAGAAGCTCGTGTTGTAACTCCGTGAGTGTGTTTTACCTCAGGTGTTGAGACAGAGACTGATGTGGATGATGTTGATCATCAAAGCGAGAACTCATTTCCCATTGTAAACTTAAACTGTTTACAATTTATCAGTCTTATGGTTTTTCCATAAGTAGACTAGGTTATAAATGTAGAACTAGGTAGAACAGAAGAATAGAATGTGAAAAAAAATTGACTATAGTTGAGGACTCAATAACTACAAACTAAAAACACTCCACCTGATCACACACAACCAATATTTTTACTCAGGTCTCCAATCCGGAAAGTTAAATTAGAGAAAAAATAGAGAAAAAATAAAGTTACAGAGAGGACCTGGAGCGTAAGGTCTGGGCAGTAATGGTAACACGAGCCATACTGATTGATAACGATCGCTCTGAGACGCACCAATCCAGACGATACTCTGAAAACCTCCACTAGCCATGCATCCAATCCAGCGTGACTGATGTGCACCTCATCATGCCCGTGGCAACGTGCGCCGCCATAAGGCAACCGCGACTGATTTCCCACTACACCTGATTAGCGCCCGAAGATGAAGCTCAGGATTCAGACTGGCGAGAGAGAAATTGAAGCTGGAAGTGGCAGTGGCTTGAGAGCTGATATAGCATCACAGCCTTTCTCCACTGCTACATCATGTTGTGTTGTCCAGACCAGCAACACAGGAATACAGAAATAGAAATGTGGAAAGGATGCGTATCCGCAGTTCACAGACACTCTGCCCCGGAAATCTCCGCTTTCCATCTGGAGTTGCTTCTCTATTCACTAAATGCTAGATATTTCTAAAAATTTTTAGGAGATTATGCAGCTTGAAAAATGCTTGCTCCGAGGATGACGGTCACAGTGTTTTGACATCCTTCAACTCACGATCCCACTCAGAATATTTATATAAATATACACATATAGCTTAGAAATTATATAACAGAGACAAATTCCTGATATATGGTTACAGTGCTGTTGAGTGCTCGATTCTGATTGGTCAGAAGGTGTTGATTAGTTTTCTATAACTGCAGCTCTGACAGTAAAGCAGCTCCAAAACACAGTGCTTGTTCTTATATATCTATAGTAACAGCTCATTCACAGGGACATGTACGGCGACTCTTTATGTAATCTAAGGGTTAAAACCCACGTGTAATCATTGATATAGTGACGTTTTTGCAAGGAGACGTTTATTTAACATTTATGGAATGAGTCTCCAGTGTCAGTGCTTTGTAAAGTTATAACTTTTATGACATCTTCAGGACGGAGGAGTTTACACGTTGCAGTTTCTTGCTTCCATGTCAAGCTGCATTTAGTGATAACAGGAACTAACAATAAACGTAACTATAAACAGATAAAAACTATGATGTGTCAGCCTTTCATTAATAAACCAAATTGCAAATTGCTGTGATATAAGAGGAATACAACACTTTGACATGCTGTTGTGGGAAAATAATGAACGTTAGGGTAGTAACAGTAACTCCCCTCTCAACACACCACCCTGTCACTGATTATTTTCCCATGAGAGCATGACACAGAGTGGTTTATTCCTTACTTATTCAGTTTCCCTGTCTTTTGTCTTATTAGTTTGTGCATTTTCTTTTTGTCATGCTTTTTGCCTTCAGGTATAAGCTGTTTTTTTTTTTTTTTTTTTTTTTTCAGACGCCTGTGTTTTTGTGCTCGTCATGTTTGCTGGTTTTCTCTCACACACTGATTATGGATGAGCCTTGTTTCACTCTGCCTCCCTGAACTCTGTTATGGACTCTGGCTTTTTGGATTTGCCCAAAATAAACACTACAGCAAGTAAGATATGCTACAGCACACAGCGTAACGTAGGTTTCTGTAACTCCAGAACTGAACGCTGTTTTAAACCTGGCTGTCTATACAGATTTAAAATTATAGAAAGCAAACAGAGACAGGTGTCTGTATTTATACCACTGCACTGTTGAATTCTCAAATCTGATTGGTTAGAAGGTGTTGATTAATTTACTTTAACAGCAATAACAGCTTGCAGAGGGACTTGTATGGAGGACGCTCCATGTAGTCTCATAAGACTTGACTTGACGCGTTATCATGAAGTTTTCTGTAAGGAGATTTAACATTTATGGAAGGAGTCTCCAGTGTCAGCACTTTGTAACAGTAAGAGGTAAAGCTTTACGTAATGTTAAGTTTCCTGACATCTTCAGGACAGAGGAGTTTACACTTTGAGGTTTCTCGGTGACATGACAAGCTGCAATGTTTAAGAATAATTAATTTATTTAAGAATAAAGACGGAACAATCATTTCTAGCTGCTACAACGTAAGTGAGAACTGGAACTAACTTGTTTTGTGGACGTTCCACAACATTAAATGTAACTAGAAATGGATAAAATGTATGAGTCGTCATTCTTTAATAAATAAAAAAAATTGTAATTGTTGTCAAATTGCTGTGGTACAAGAAGAATAAATCAACTCAAGGCATGCTGTTATTGGAAAATAATCAATTATGTGTCATGTTGTTATTTTACTATAACATGACACATAATGTTTTATTCCTTACTTAATTGACCCTTTGATCCTAAAATCTCCATTTTTCCATGTGGATCTCATCCCAGATTTGCCGTGATGGAAGTGAAATTTCTGCAAGTCAGCCACTCAGAAGGCAGACATGCACACCTCTCTTCTCTTTCCGTGAGGAAGATGGATAGGCCTTTATCCTGATGGGCAGGGAGGCAGGAATTGTTAATAATAATCTTGTGATTCTAGAGAACATTTCCAAGGCCTGATCTTTCTGCTGGAGACGGAAAGGAAGCGGGGATGTTTGAGTGCCTCACGCTGAGGCAGCAGGGTTCACAGAAAAGGTGAGCGCTATGTATATTTACCATCCTGCAGCTTCATCTATCAAACGGCCACACCGAGGCGTCTCCATCTGTCCATCAAACACCCCCCCACCACCACCTCAGCCGTCTCTGTCATGCTCGTTTTGATGTATGTGCATGTTTTCTTTTTTTTTAATGTCCCCTTCATCCCATTCTTTTTCTCATATCAATATCCATTTCCTCATATTGCTGATCCTTCTGTTCTCTCTCTCTCTCTCTCTCTCTCTCTCTCGCTCACCCACTTCTGTCCTGATCTGCCCTGATCTTCTCTGATTTCTCCCGCTCTCGCTTTCTCTCTCTCTTTTTTCTCACCGCAGGCTCAAATTACACACCCTGATCAGTGGGCCGGGTTCGATGGAAGGTTGGGATCGTGTGTTGAGCGACAGCAACACGTTGTTGCAGTCACCCAAGCTGCACGGATCAGTAACACCCGGAGCAAGTGCAAATGAAAGCAGAGAGAGAGAGAGAGAGAGAGAGAGCAGGAGGGCTGTTGACAGCGACATCCCCACTCTGTGTGTGTGTGTGTGTGTGTGTGTGTGTGAGAGCGCACTGTTGGAGACAGTTCCATTCACACCTGAGATGAAAGGGTAGCAGCCTGTTTTCTGCCTCAGTCCACATGCGTGCATGCCATCTTCGTGTGTGTATGTGTGTGTGTGTGTGTGTGAGAGAGAGAGAGAGAGAGAGAGAGAGAGAGACAGAGGCAGGTGTCCCCTAATAAGTTCTGTGATATGTATTTGACAGGAAATATTTACTTTCTGTCTGTAGTGTGTTATGTTGTATGTCTGTCTAATTTCCTGTCTGTCTGTAGGTCAGTCTATCTGTCTGTCTGTCTGTCTGTCCATCTACATTTTCTTTCTTTTTTCTACCAGCACATCTGTCAGTTCATCTATGTATCTCTATTCTTCTGGTCCTTAAGGTCATCCGTCAGTGACTGTTAAACCATCCTTGTTTTGTTCGTTTATCTATCTATCTATCTATCTATCTATCTATCTATCTATCTATTAGTCTTTCCTGTTTCCTTTCTTTCTTTCTACTAGCCCATCTTTCTGTCCACCCGTCTGTTTATCTAACTACATATTAGTTGGTCTGACTTCCCATCTGTTTCTATCTGCTTATCCATCCATCAGTGTCTGTCCATCTATCCATGCACCATCCCTCGATGTATCTATCTCTTAAAATATTTGCTCATAAATATTTTCTTTCTTTCTTTCAAATGTCCCCATAATGATAAGTATATGTGACAGTTTGGCTCTTGTGGGGATATTTGGCTGGTGCCCACGAAGAAAACTGGCATTTTACAAAAAAATTGCTTTTATTAAAAAAAAAAAAAAAAAAAAAAAAAAGACAGAAGAGTCAGAAGATTTCTTTTTCTTACTAAGGTTAAGGTTGTGGTTGGTGTGTATAGGGTTGGGATGTATAAGGCTTCTTGGTGTATATGGTTGTGTTTTATAAGGCCGTGGGGTGTATAGGGTTGTGGTATATAATGATGTGGGGTGTATACGGTTGTGGTATATAAGGCTGTGGGGTGTGTAGGGTTGTGGTATATAAGGCTGTGGGGTGTATAGGGTTGTGGTATATAAGGATGTGGGGTGTATAGGGTTGTGTTATATAAGAATGTGGGGTTTATAGGGTTGTGGTATATAGTTCTGTGGGGTGTATATGGTTGTGGTATATAAGGATGTGGGGTGTATAGGGTTGTGGTATATAAGGCTGTGAGATATATAGTGTTGTGGTATATAAGGATGTGGGGTGTATAGGGTTGTGGTATATGAGGCTGTGGGGTGTGTAGGGTTGTGATATATAAGGCTGTGGGGTGTATAGGGTTGTGGTATATAAGGATGTGGGGTGTATAGGGTTGTGGTACATAAGGCTGTGGGATGTATAGGGTTGTGGTATATAAGGATGTGGGGTGTATAGGGTTGTGGTATATAAGGATGTGGGGTGTATAGGGTTGTGGTATATAAGGATGTGGGGTGTATAAGGTTGTGGTATATAAGGATGTGGGATGTATAGGGTTGTGGTATATAAGGATGTGGGGTGTATAGGGTTGTGGTATATAAGGATGTGGGGTGTATAGGGTTGTGGTATATAAGGATGTGGGATGTATAGGGTTGTGGTATATAAGGATGTGGGATGTATAGGGTTGTGGTATATAAGGATGTGGGGTGTATAGGGTTGTGGTATATAAGGATGTGGGATGTATAGGGTTGTGGTATATAAGGATGTGGGATGTATAGGGTTGTGGTATATAAGGATGTGGGATGTATAGGGTTGTGGTATATAAGGATGTGGGGTGTATAGGGTTGTGGTATATAAGGATGTGGGATGTATAGGGTTGTGGTATATAAGGATGTGGGGTGTATAGGGTTGTGGTATATAAGGATGTGGGGCGTATACGGTTGTGGTATATAAGGATGTGGGGTGTATAGGGTTGTGGTATATAAGGATGTGGGGTGTATAGGGTTGTGTTATATAAGAATGTGGGGTTTATAGGGTTGTGGTATATAGTTCTGTGGGGTGTATATGGTTGTGGTATATAAGGTTGTGGGGTGTATAGGGTTGTGGTATATAAGGATGTGGGGTGTATAGGGTTGTGGTGTATAGGGCTGTGGGGTGTATAGGGTTGTGGTATATAGGGATGTCGGGTGTATAGGGTTGTGGTATATAAGGATGTGGGGTGTATAGGGTTGTGGTATATAAGGCTGTGAGATATATAGTGTTGTGGTATATAAGGATGTGGGGTGTATAGGGTTGTGGTATATGAGGATGTAGGGTGTGTAGGGTTGTGGTATATAAGGCTGTGGGGTGTATAGGGTTGTGGTATATAGGGATGTGGGGTGTATAGGGTTGTGGTACATAAGGCTGTGGGATGTATAGTGTTGTGGTATATAAGGATGTCGGGTGTATAGGGTTGTGGTATATAAGGATGTGGGGTGTATAGGGTTGTGGTATATAAGGATGTGGGGTGTATAGGGTTGTGGTATATAGGGATGTGGGGTGTATATGGTTGTGGTATATAGGGATGTGGGGTGTATAGTGTTGTCGTATATAGGGCTGTGGGGTGTATAGGGTTGTGGTACATAAGGCTGTGGGGTGTATAGGGTTGTGGTATATAAGGATGTGGGGTGTATAGGGTTGTGATATATGAGGCTGTGGGGTGTATATGGTTGTGGTATATAAGGATGTGGGGTGTATAGGGTTGTGGTATATAAGGCTGTGAGATATATAGTGTTGTGGTATATAAGGATGTGGGGTGTATAGGGTTGTGGTATATGAGGATGTGGGGTGTGTAGGGTTGTGGTATATAAGGCTGTGGGGTGTATAGGGTTGTGGTATATAAGGATGTGGGGTGTATAGGGTTGTGGTACATAAGGCTGTGGGGTGTATAGTGTTGTGGTATATAAGGATGTCGGGTGTATAGGGTTATGTTATATAAGGATGTGGGGTGTATAGGGTTGTGGTATATAAGGATGTGGGGTGTATAGGGTTGTGGTATATAAGGATGTGGGGTGTATAGGGTTGTGGTATATAAGGATGTGGGGTGTATAGGGTTGTGGTATATAAGGATGTGGGGTGTATAGGGTTGGGCAACCAGTAAATGTAGCATTATTATGCTACAATAAGTAGCACCCATAAGTCAGTGGAAATCCCTCACAAAAGATAATGTGTGCGTGGCCATATGTGTGTGTGTGTGTGTGTGTGTGTGAGCACGCCCTGCACTACTCCTCCGTTCGGGGACAGCAGCAGCAGCTCTAATGGCATTAGGGCAGGGACAGATCTGGCGGGTGTCTGCAGTCTGCCGGTCTGGCCGCTCTGTACTAATCCCATCCCACTCTCCACCAGAGACAGGAAGAGAAGCTAATAAATAAATGAGAGGATGCAGGAGGCAAAAAATAATATATAAATTACATCCTGGCTTCTCGTAAATCATGTTCCAAACTTCCAGTAGACAGGAGGGCGGAGCTTGCAGACGGGTGGAGCAGACGTCGGAGAGTGCCAACGAGGAGAGAGAGAGAGAGAGAGAGAGAGAGAGAGACAGGCAGACCCAGAGAGAGAGAGAGAGATGGAGAGAGACAGACAGACTGAGAGAGAGAGACTGAGAGAGATACAGTGAGTTGAGGAGTCCTCAAAATACTCAGTACTCCAGATAAGAATTGTATCATGCATGCATGATTAAATGCACACATGTACACGCACACACGCACTGATGTTTGATAATGTTTTACAGAAAAGTCACATACATTTTGCATGTAACTACGTGAGTAATATGTGAAAACCCTGTGACAGTGCATTTCACCATTTTGTACCTTAAAATTGCACATGTGAACTCAACTAAACACATGACATCATATGAACAATACGTGATCACATGAAAAAATAATGTAAAAAATACATTTATTGGGAAAAAAATCACATGTGGCACTAGAGTGTAAATAAATGAATCCTGAAAAAAATCACATGCGCCTAAAAAAAGAAATAAAATAAAAAAAAATAAAAGGGTAAAATTCATGTTAGGTTTGTGTGATGAATCTGTAAGGCTAGCTCAAACCCAGTTATTTTTTTTCTCTTCCTCGACTCACACCACTTTAAGTTCTAGTGTTTAATGGATTTACAATCACAGCAGTTTTCATTTTACAGCCTCTATGACCGTGTTCAATTCTCTTTTTATTACACTTTAATATTCCCAAACTTTGTAACCCAAGCTTTGAAGAAAATAAATACTAATGTGCCATTATTTGTCACACTAATAAAAGCAGCCTGAATTGAACTGAACTGAGAAGGAGACAGAGAGTGAGACAGAAAAAGAGAGAGAAAGTGAGAAAGAGAGAGACAGAGAAAGAGTGAGAAAGAGAGTGCGGGAAGCGTTTCCATCCCTCTCTCAGACTCTCGAGGCTTGGCGTCTAGGTGTTTTTAATTGATTTTTGATTAGCCAGACAAGAGAAGGGGGGGTATCCATTAGCAATGAGAGAGATAAAAACCATAAAAGAGTGAGCAAGCCAGAGAGAGAGAAAGAGAGAGAGAGAGAGAGAGAGGGAGAGAGGGAGGCATGGATAAATGAACGGGCATAGTGACATGTTCGACGTGTGCCACAGGGCCCTAAAGAGCACCTTTCACTTTTTACTAGCATCCAGCCCCACACACACACACACACACACACACCCACCCCCTTCCTTCTGCTAAATTGAATCAATTATTTTGCTTAATTAGTCGCAATCTCTCGGTTCAGGCTACATCTCAATTTCACAACAGCCGAGGCAGGAAACTTGGTTTCTCTCGACACAAACTCAGGTACACACTCATTAGCACCTACACCTTGAGACATACACAGCGCTTTAAAAAGAAAAAAAAAAAAAAGGAAGTGCACACAAATGAAAGTGAAATGAATAAACAGTCAATTAGCGAGAGATGCAACACAAGGCTCAGTGTCATTTACACACAGTATCACTGGAGCCTTTAAAGGAATACTGCAACATTATTCAACCTAATCTCTATCGGCTGTATTTGGTGTGTGTGTGTGCGTGTGTGTGTGTGATTACAACAGACAAGAATTTCCCTGCACTGAGAAAAAAAACAGTTAAACTGTTCACTCCAAATTCACTTATAATGGAGGTCTAAGGGCAGATGTTGAAATCAGATGATAAATGTGTGACTATATAACACAAACCTAGTTATGAGTTGGAATTTTTATCATTAACCAAATGTTAAAAGGATTGAAACACTATGTTTCATGCTGTTATAGGAAAATAATCAACAACAGGGTGGTGAGATGAAGCAACGTTAATGTTACCAGCCCGAATTTTATTCCTATAAGACAGCACAACCCGATGTGTTTTACTCGTCTTATCCCACAGCATTTTCCTGATGAGTACAATTAATGAACAATCTTTTTATCCATTTATAGCTACATTTAACGTAGTGGAACATCCGTAAAACAAGTTTGTTCCTGTTCTCACTTACGTCATAGCAGCTATAAACGATTCTCTCACTAGCTGCTCTTTTTCCTCTCTTTCTATTAAAATTCATTAAGGAAAAGAAAATACAGCTTGCCATGTTACTGAGAACCCACCAAGTGTAAACTCAGAAAACTTACAAAAAGTTACAGCTTTACCTCTGACTGTTACAAAGTGATGACACTGGAGACTCCTTCCATAAATATTAAATAAACATCTCCTCACAGAAAAGGGAACACTTGTGCATTTAAAAAAAATGTCTTCCAGAATAAACAGAACAGAAAGTCCCTTGTCTGACTGAGTCTGAGACTGAAAAGCACTTTCTTTACACTTTTCTAAAAACATTTTTGTATCCTTATGCTTTCAGAGACACACAACTACTCTGGCAAAACACAGTCACAAATTCTTCCCTCTGAAAAAC
Organism: Pangasianodon hypophthalmus; assembly: GCF_027358585.1. NCBI lineage: Eukaryota > Metazoa > Chordata > Actinopteri > Siluriformes > Pangasiidae > Pangasianodon > Pangasianodon hypophthalmus. Next base: position 3,386,440 of record NC_069732.1, read on the forward strand.
TAGTCTTATTTCCTAAAGAATCATTTATACAGATTTCCTAAAGGATCATTTATACAGATTTCAAAAATCTAAGTTTCACATAAACGTTTATCACCTGCGCTTTGACTTCTATTATACACACGTGGAGCTGAGCATCTGTACTATAATTTGATAGAAATGTAAATCACTTCTAATGTAATCTTTGTGCAGTCAACTTAAGTATTCGATTTAATAAATCAAGCTGACAGAAAACCCCTCAAGCTGCATGCTGAATACAGTCCAATTCACAACTAAAGAGCATGTCATGAAAAAAAAAAACACTTCTGTTTTTAACTGACATTACAATGAACGCCAACTTCACGAGACACTCGACTCGAATATACATTCTTTAGTGCTAGAATGTGATATGGATGATGATGTAATACACCTTTACACAAACACATACACAACATTTAATCCCTTTTCTGAGCTTTGCGAACATCTTAAGTCCTGTAGCTAGTCTCAGGTCCAATGAGCTGCCTTCAGCTAAATAATTTACATAAATGAATGTAATCAGTCACAGCAGCACAAACGTCTGAGGAGGACTTGAAGGCAGCATTCCTGTATGAGTGCCAGTGACGTGGGCAATACTTCCTGTATATACTACATAATACTTACTGTATCCGTGCCAGTGACGTGGGCGATACTTCCTGTATATACTACATAATACTTACTGTATCCGTGCCAGTGACGTGGGCGATACTTCCTGTATATACTACATAATACTTACTGTATCCGTGCCAGTGACGTGGGCGATACTTCCTGTATATACTACATAATACTTACTGTATCCGTGCCAGTGACGTGGGCGATACTTCCTGTATATACTACATAATACTTACTGTATCCGTGCCAGTGACGTGGGCGATACTTCCTGTATATACTACATAATACTTACTGTATGAGTGCCAGTGACGTGGGAGATACTTCCTGTATATACTACATAATACTTACTGTATGAGTGCCAGTGACATGAGCAATACTTCTTGTATATACTACATAATACTTACTGTATGAGTGCCAGTGACATGAGCAATACTTCCTGTATATACTACATAATACTTACTGTATGAGTGCCAGTGACGTGGGAGATACTTCCTGTATATACTACATAATACTTACTGTATGAGTGCCAGTGACATGAGCAATACTTCCTGTATATACTACATAATACTTACTGTATCAGTGCCAGTGACGTGGGAGATACTTCCTGTATATACTACATAATACTTACTGTATGAGTGCCAGTGACATGAGCAATACTTCCTGTATATACTACATAATACTTACTGTATGAGTGCCAGTGACGTGGGAGATACTTCCTGTATATACTACATAATACTTACTGTATGAGTGCCAGTGACATGAGCAATACTTCCTGTATATACTACATAATACTTACTGTATGAGTGCCAGTGACATGAGCAGTACTTCCTGTATATACTACATAATACTTACTGTATGAGTGCCAGTGACATGAGCAATACTTCCTGTATATACTACATAATACTTACTGTATGAGTGCCAGTGACATGAGCAATACTTCCTGTATATACTACATAATACTTACTGTATGAGTGCCAGTGACGTGGGAGATACTTCCTGTATATACTACATAATACTTACTGTATGAGTGCCAGTGACATGAGCAATACTTCCTGTATATACTACATAATACTTACTGTATGAGTGCCAGTGACATGAGCAATACTTCCTGTATATACTACATAGTACTTACTGTATCAGTGCCAATGACATGGGCAATACTTCCTGTATATACTACATAATACTTACTGTATGAGTGCCAGTGACGTGGGAGATACTTCCTGTATATACTACATAATACTTACTGTATCAGTGCCAATGACATGGGCAATACTTCCTGTATATACTACATAATACTTACTGTATGAGTGCCAGTGACGTGGGAGATACTTCCTGTATATACTACATAATACTTACTGTCTGGGTGATTCCCCGCCTTCTAAATCTAAATTGAATGCCTGCTTGTTATTTTCAAATTGACTTGTATTGCTTTCAGAGAAACACATTGCAATTCATTCAGTAGCTGCATGTGAACAAGAGATACAAGATCAAACTGAAAAGTGCTGGAGTATTCCTTTAATACACACACACACACACACACGAAGACACACCGACTAGAGCTTGATGAGACACCAAAGCTGACCACCTTCCAGCAGATGTGACAGCAGCACTTAGTCCTCTGTGTTTATGTAGATTGACTCTGCTTGTCAGGCTCCTTTAGTGGTGAAGGGCCACGAGGCAGACGGTTGCACAGAGAGATGGAGGGAGGGAGGAAAGCCAGGAGGCGAGGATCAGACATTCCGGTCACGGCAGATTTGCACCACTACTGTGTTTTAGCTTGTATCTTTAAAACCAATTTTGGCTCTCTTGGGTTTCTACACCACCTGATACTCCATATTCGCCTGGCTGAGGAGTAGCCGGTCCCAGCTCAACAGAACAACCAGACACCAAGTTGCAAACGTAGACATATTCGCAGACAGACACACACACACACACACACTGGGCTAGACGATGGTTTTATTTATTTTTTTATTATGCGCTGTGCAGGTGGGACGAAGCCTCATCAAGGCAAGCCGAACAGAAGGAAAAGTGAGGTAATGGCATGATGATGGTCGGAGAGTTAAGGCTTATGGATGTGGGCTTTTGGGGGGTGGGGGGGGGGGCTCGTGTCTTCACTTCTTCCCTTCTTCACTAATTGTAGCTTGTGACTAATTGGCATATTAGCAAAAATCCATTCCAGGCTAGCGGTGTGAGCTGTGAGGGACACCTCATAGCTCATTACGTCCTCATATTGTGGGGAGAAGAGATTGTTTTGAGGGGAAGGGAAGTGCAATCTGCAATTGGTCAGGTGAGAACGGCAATTAAGGAACTGCACCGGTTTCTAAAAGCCCGACACCGCGCTCTAATATAAGCATAATTTACCACGGTCTCTGGTGTCTGGCTTTAAATTACCACAGCAAGTTTCTCCGGATCTCGAAAGAGAACACAAAATTGATGCAAGACCTGTGTGTGTGTGTGTGTGTGTTTATGCGCATAATTCTTAGACCTTCAGATACCGTGCGTTAAAGCCCAACCCATTATTTCCTCCTCTGTTTTTTCTTTAAGGATTTGTGTGTGCTGGTTTTCTATCACGTTGTTCGCTCATATAATAGCTTTGTATGAACTGAAAAAAGCCGATTAATCTGTACAAATGCATGAAGCAAACTCAGTGCAGGGATATTACAGTAATGACAGGCTCCGGATCTGACTGATAGGGAGCGTTGAAATAATTGGCCGATTATGTGCAGCTATTTTCTAAATTTCTGTACGCCGGTTGATGGAGCATGTTTGACGAACAGCGTTAAGTGTGAACTGAGAGATATCTTACTCTAGTGAGCACCTCAGTGATTTCAGCTTTCAAATTTTTTAATAGTCAGTTTGGGGCCTTTTTTTTTTCCAGTTTCCGCGCTTACCCGGTATTGCAATAGTGAATATTGAGCATTAACACCGTAGTTTAGGGAAATTTCACATTTCAAACAACCCAATTACACATATGCCTCGATTTCCCACTCTTGTCTCATTTCACTCTTAATTCCTCCATCTCTCCTCCCTCTCTCTTTCCCCCTTTTCATATGTGATGTTTTTGTGCTTAAGGACGTTAGAATATTTCCACTAGGAGAACATCGATCCCACTAAAACCTTCCCCTTCCCAGCCAATTTACCCGCAGTAAAACTAATATTGTCTTTAATCAGATGCAATTAGGACTCCGAGTTAAGATCTCCTCCCAATTAAAACTCATTAGACCCCCTAATAGCGTTAGGGAAGGCTTCTCTAACTGCTGCTCATCTGTGCTGCACGTGAAGGCGGGGGGTGTGGTATTGGCAGACGCGGCATCCTCAGCAAAACTGACACCCACCAGACGGTTAAAACACAGCTGGAATCTCTAGACTGAGCTTCCTGTACCGTTTCCTTTGAACAGATAATGCTCTACTTATTCCATATTTTCCAAAGCAATCCCACATCGTTGCCTTCTGTTCACGCATCCAGTTTCTTATCTACTTGTCCGGTTCTCTAAGCCTCATCTGCTCATATTATAAGCAGATAAAATGCTAGATTCTAATTGGTCAGAAGATGGTGATTAATTTTCTCTAACAGCAACCCTGACAGTTTTTATTATTATTATTATTACTATTATTATTAATGCACTTGTTCTAATACATTATCATTTCTATAGTAACAGCCTATTCACAGGGACTTATATTAATATGCTGAAGTTTTCTGTTAGGAGATGTTTATTTAACACTTAAGGAAGGAGTCTCCAGTGTCAGCACTTGTTTGTTTGTTTGTTTTTTTTGTCTAAGAAAAAAGAAAGGCTGGTGAGGGAACCACTATATACTATTGTTATAACTCTGGGGGAACAGGAGCTAACTTGTTTCACAAACATTAAACATAACTACAAATGGATAAAAAGTTTGACATTTTGTTCTTTAATTAATAAAATATTGTTATTGTGGTATAAGAAGAATTAAAACACTTTGGGACGTGCTGTTATAGGAACTTTTGGGTCGTAGCAGTAACACTGCTTCATCAAACCACCCAGTGCTTGCTTATTTTCCTATAACAGCATGACACAGTAGAATCTTAACCATTAGGCACGTTTCAAGTCAGCTCAAGTGAAGTTTGTTGAATGATCTTATTAAAGGCTTAAAGGCAAAGAGCAGAACTTACCCAGGAGGCATTACTGCTTGACTAGGACTGCCAAATTAATTAAAAATAATACTGTAATTTTCTCCTTCTGTAATTCCAAAATCTTACCTTATACGCCTGTAATTGTTTGGGATCTTGATGACAACCGAACATGACCAAGGCGCACACACTACATTATTTTTTTTACCTGACAAAGAGCAACAAAGAGCACACAATCCCCAAAATCCCATTTTCCCATAAAAAAAAAACCCATAAGAACTGTGTACGACTGCTAAAATGTGCTGAATTTGTGGAACTCACTCATTTGGTCATGTGCACGAGAAAGGGAAGAACTCAAAGTTGGTTATATGGATGAGATTTAGTTTGGGGAGCTGAGGGCAGTAAGGATGGTCTGTTCTGCAAAGAGAGCTGGAGGGAAGTAATTTTCAATATCATCACTAGAAACTAAGGGGTTCTGCTTTTATTTGTTTTTATTTGTGATACTGTTCCAGTTTTACATGAAAAAAAAAACAAGCATTTGTGTTCTTGCCAAAGTTTGATTAGCTTTCCTTCCATCTCCTGCTCCACAGAGAGTGCCGAGTAGCCTCCAGCTTGTTCGCTGAAGTTCTTGTTCTACTCTTATTGGTTGTTGCTTGTCGCTGTTCTTAGTGTTTATCATACATGTGCTGGAAAAAAAAAATTGGCTTATGCTGGCAAAGAATGCTGGAATAAATGCAAAATTTTTGGCCATCTGTGAATGCTCAGAGAGGGTAAACTGCTAGAGGCTGGGTGTAATGGGGTGCGGTTTTCACTGATTCATTAAAAAAAAAATAAACAGTTTTCTCTCAAAATGTTGTCACTCAATAAATGCTAGCATCAGGACCATAATGAACAACATTACCATTTATACCATGGCTGTTTTCAATTCTGGATTCTGATTGGTCAGAAGGTGTTGATTAATTTTCTTTAACAGCAGCTTTGACAGTAGCGCAGCTACAAATCATAGGTTTATATTAATGCACTCTTTCTAATCTGTTATTTCGAAGGTGAGAACTTACACAGGGACGTGTACTGTGGATGCTCCACTTTATAAAAATTCAGTGAATAAAAAATGAGTGTAAATGTTTATATGGTTAGATTTTCTGTAAGAAGACATTTTATTTAACATTTACGGAAGGAGTCTCCAGTGTCAGAGACTCTGTGGTTTCAGAGGAGCTGTCCTTGGTCCTGTGTAGCGGTGTTGTCCATGGTCCTGACCCTAACGACATTTTTAGGCTGTGTGATTTCACCGGGCTTTTAAGATTATTGCTTGTCACTCTGTATGAGATCCCAGTAAAATGTACGATAAATGTATAATGTATGTTCTCCATGTCAGATACATGACGTATGATAAAGATCCTGTTACAGTAGACCTGTGACATTCTGTTTTCATCATCAATCAGTGTTATCCGTAGATTTGTAGATTTGTGTTTAAAACGGCTATGCATAAATTCTTCAAAGTGACCTTGAGGTAATAAGGAGATATTTTCCATTAGCATATTTCTTTTATGTTTCACCATTGTTGCTACTATATATGGAGCAGTCCCATGAGTTTTATGTCATCCTACGCCGTCCTCCTGTTGGTGGCTTTTGGATGAATGTTGAAGCAGCGATCGCACTTTGAGACTTTAATCAGAAACTGCCAGAGCACCTCGCATTATCTCAACTCACGACAAGTCCAACAAGTCCACAGACTGTTTAGCCTCAGTGCCACTTACCCCGACATGCTTGATAACCATGTTTTATTAAGATGCCTTTATTAAGATCTGTTAAAGCAGAGGTTCTCAAACTCTGGGTTTTGTATTGTAAAATAAGAACCCAGCACAGATTTATTTTATGAACATAATTTAACACCAATAAAACATATTACATTCAAGTTGACATTATATATAGGCCTATTATTTTTTATTTATTGAGGTTTGGACCTCAAACGACCTGGCTACTATCTATAAGCACTCAATAGCTGATAATAGAGGGCTGTGATTTCTACCAAGATTTTCTGTAAGAAAATTATTTTTAAAAAATCATACACACCACAGAATTACTGTGTTAAAGGTTCAGGGAGGATGTTTTTGTTCTTGGACATTTCCATAAAGAGATATCTTTCATTTCTTGGTCATTATTTAGGGTCAGTAGTGGCCTTTGTTTTGATGTTAGTGACCATACTACTGCCAAAAGGGCCTTGAGCATGAGCCTTCTCAGCTCTTCTTCACTCGCAAATCCCTTTGGATAAGATCCTCCAGCAAAATGGGTAATTATAAATGCATTTATTCAGAGGTTAATTCTCACATTCTGGCTTCTAAATCTAGACATCAATTTACATTTCTTCAAAAGGAACACACACATCCTGATTTTGAGTTCTGTAAAGGGAAAGTGGGTTCGATGCATCAGCGATGGAGCTCTCCATGGTTCTGAAAGAGAGTCAAAACAATCACTATGGAAAATTAAAAAAAAAAAAAAGAAAGAAAGAAAAAGAAAAAAAACAAAGCAAAAACAATCACCTTCAAACAAAATTATGTTTAATATTTAACGCAGATAAAATATTAGTGTAAGCAGTTTTCATGACAGGGTGATGTTATTTGGAAAAAAGTGTGAAGCTTAATCATAAGATTTTTTAAAAAAAAAACCACTCTGTTAAAACCCGATTTGTCAAACTGGGCTACGCTCACATTCACACGTTATTTTTTTCTGCTTTCAAAGATCCACCTGTCTTTCAGTCAACACCAGCCAGTTTTTTACATTCTGTTGTTGCACTTTTGAGATTAGACTTGCTGACTTTTATGCTAATGATTGCATGAAGCCAAATCTCATGATCTTTAGTTAATTTACTAATAAGCACAATATAATTACACCAATTAACCCAAACAAGATCAGGCACTCCATGTCTAGGCTCTTCATTTTGTCTAAAAAAAAAAAAATACTGACTTTTTTGGCTGATTTTGCTGAGTTTTGAGCAGTTACATCATCTCTAAGAAATAATAATAATTTTAAAAAAACAACCTTAGCCTAATGCTTATATAACCGACATAGCAATCAGCTTCTACGTTAAACAACGAGCCACAATTTGGTGCCAAATCATGAAATTACATTTGCAGGTATTTAACATGAACTAAATACAGAGCTGACACCAGTAAAGATGTATCATGCTAATCATTTCTTCTTGCTTTATAAGAAGAATGCTTCTGTGTGTGTCCATGCCTATAACTAATAATAGTTTTGGAAAGTTTTCTTTTTTTTTTTTTTACCTCCCAAGTAGTCTATCTCTTCCTAAATTCAGTATAGAAACAGCGACACACTGATAGCATGGTAGCAGATTGCATTCCAAGATCTAATCATCAGCAGTGATGACTTAATTGATTTGTTTGTTAGGATTGATTTTTATTATATTTACACTTTATTATATTTGGCATGTAAGTGGTTTTTGTTTTGAGTTTTGTACAAGTCGTATTTTTTAGGTGTATCAGTTACAGTCATTTTTAAGCTTAACAGTTTTTAAAGAGAACACTATTGGATGGTATCAGATATTGGCTGATACTCAAGGTTTCAGTATCGGTCTTTGTATCAGGGAAAAAAAAGAAGCTGTATTGTGCCATCTCTAATCCCAACTGACCTTGGAGAGGCTGAGGAGGACACTGTAGGTTTTCACAGACTTAATCGCCAGTTATGTTTAGCTATCAGACTTTAACTTCTAATTATAACACAGATATTATAAGATAACAGCTAACATGGCTAGACTATATAAATGTGTCAGTATATGCGAGAAATGATGAACGAATGAGGCCAATTGGCAGTTTGTTAAAATGCAACAAAAACCTGTTTTTTTTTTTTTTTTAATTAGACCACTAGTGTCACGAATCCCCTCAGCACACAGCGCATTTCCCAGCACAACGTGTACTTCTCAGACTCTTTTTGTTCTCACTTCCTGGTCACTTCTCTGCCCCTGTTTTGTCGTTAGTTGGTTTCCCCATAGCATTCATCTGTTTTCTGAATTATCCACAATAAACAACACTGTGATTACGCACTTGCGTCCTGCCTCTAAATGCATGTAAAAACTTGTAAAGCTGCTAGCCAAATCAGACTGTTAGTCGCGGTAATGTTAGCTAATTGGGTTATGCTACAAGCTCCTAAGTTCATTATAAATAAGCACTTAATATTATTCAATATGTAATATTGTGTTGTTGTATTGTGTTAAGTTACTCTGTAGTAATAACATACTAGTAGCAGGATAAAGCTCGTTATTAATGATTGTATTAATGGTGTAGTAATTCAGAAATCAGCTGGTAACAGGTTTCCAACAGGTTTTAACTCAATACAATGAAACTGATGCGGCATTGTGATATATTAACTGTGAGACATCTGCAATGTGGACCTCACTGAAATTTTGATCCTAGTTACAGCTCTGTGTGTTCATATGAGTGAGTTTTAATTCAGTCTGGCTGACGTAAGGCTATTTTTCTAGACTGTGTGACATTTGACACCGATTTGAGCTAATTAGCACAAGGGCTTAGCATCCCTCTCCTTCCTCCAATCACTTTCCACTGTCAATCAACAAGTTATTCTGGTTCATGCTGATGTTGTGGGGATAGACTCAGGTGCGGGACAGCGGGGATAATTGAAACTAATTGCGCACACTGTGGATTTGAGGCGCTGACATCACCCTCCTCTCTCCGGAGAGAAGGAAAAGAACTGCGAGAGAGAAGAAAAGGAGAGAGGAAGGTGAGTGAGCGAGAGACAAATCAGATTCAGATGCTAGTGAACCTGATGTCTCTGATTTTCTGATTTGCCTCCGTCGGCCGTGGAGAATAGCGTCAGCTTATCAGTATAATCGCACCTCGCCTGTCTGGCTGTCACGAGCAGGAGAGAGGAAACACACCTTTGATCCCTGAGCCTGGAACACTTCAGCTCTACAAGACAGCTCATTGGCCTGAGGGCATTTTTTTTGGTCCTATCTGGAGAGGCAGTGACATAAAAATTAGATGAATATATGGGTAAAAAAAGAAAGAAAGAAACCCGTGCGTGTGTGTGTGCGTGTGTGTGTGTGTGCACCTTTGCACATATTAAATGAATACTTCAGTGTTTTTCAATATTATTGCTACCAATTGCAGCAACTTAACATGTTTAGCGGTACACTTTTGAAAATTCACTGTAAAATGTACAGTAAGTAACTGACTTTACAGTGTGTGTGTGTGTGAGAGTGTAAAAGTAATAAAATATAAGATAGTTGTGAAACATATTTATAGAACAGTAATTTGTAGGTATGTACTGTACTGTAAAAAAAAAAAAAAAACAAGAATCTGTAAAATGACAGTAATAAATGGCAGCAGAGTTACCAGTAAATGGACTGTAAATTTAGAGGTAAATAATTGTGGAACATTTACTGTAATGTACAATAGATAATTGTACTGTACAATAAAGTACTAAATAATTGTAAAATGTATTTACAGTAATGTAATGTAATATACTTGCTGTAAAATTTACAATAATTTCATGGCAGCAGACTTATCAGTAAATGTACTATAAATTTAAGTAAGTAGTTAAAACACATTTATGGTAATGTAATACATTTACAGGCAAGTACTGTACTATAGAATAATTTCTGTAAAATTTACAGTAATTTACAGTAAATTATTGTAAAACTTTACCATAATGTAACATATATTTACAGTAATGTATATTTACAGGTAAGTACTGTACTGTAAATAAATTATTGTAAAAACTTTACAGTTAATAATTGTGAACATATTTACAGAAAAGCAATGCAATATATTTGAAGGGAAATGCTAGACTAAAAAAATATATAATTTACAGTAAATTCTTGTAAAGCTTTACATTATATAATGTGAAATGTATTTACAGTAAAGTAATGTAATATATTTGCAGGCAAGTGCTGGACTGCTAAAAATCTGTAAAATGTACAGCAAATAGCTGTTAAACTTTACAGTTAATAATTGTGAACATATTTACATTAAGTAATGTAACATATCTGCAGGTAAATAATGTACTATAAAAAAAATCTGAAAATTTACAGTAAGATAATTGTAAAATCAGTGTTTTTATTTTATTTATTTATATATATTTTTAGATTCTTCCAGGGAGAAGGTGTGATGGTGGGTGGGGGTGAAAGGGTTAAAGAACACAGCCTTACCACGACTTGTAATATCACATTATATTTGCACTATTGATTTATAAAGAGAGTTTCAGTCCCTGAAACGGAGGGTGGTGGTGTGGTCAATAGATATTGGCCCAGGTTTATTAAAAACAAACTTTTAAAAAAAGGATGGAGGATGAGACAGATATGAGAGAAATACTTACCAAATCACTTCTTATGAACTTTTATTCAACTTTCCAACACTAGTTTTATCTATATACCATTTCATTTCATACTCATAACTGAAGGATTCATGAAAGCATTTTACAAAACAAGAGTTGCCAATCCATCTACTGGCATGTTTTTGGGAGGTGGGTGGAAACCGGAGAACCTGGAGGAAACCCACACAAACATGTGGAGAACGTGTGAAACTCCACACAGACAGTAACCCGAGCTCAGGATTGAACCGGCGAGCTGTGAGGCAGAAACTCTACCCACTGTAGCACCGCACATACAGGTGATAAGCATAATAGTTTTTTGAAATTCTGTAATATAAACTGGCTTCACACCTACAGCTTTCACAGCTGATTGAAGGACATCTGACATTTATACTATATAAAGTTATATACTGAATGTAATATGTCATTCACTTACACACGTACACACACACTAACATCTTCCTCACCATCCTACAGAAGTACTTACCTTTGTCTGCTTTTCAAAAAGAAAAGCAAAACATTTCTCTGCACAATTTGCATTTCTATATGCTGACAGTGGCGCCAGAGAGAGTGGATAATTGCACCAAATGCTCTGACTGTGAGAGAGGGATAGAGAGAGATAGAGAGAAGGCCGTCTAAAAAAAAAAAAAAAAAAGAAACAGCCATTACGGGCTGGTTTTCATTCTTTCTCGCCACTCGTCATTTCCATCCCACTCTCAACCACTTGTGCCGCTGAAAAGATTTACCTTGGTCTCCCATTTTCCCTATTTCTCTCCGCAACTCGTTCCCTAGTGGCTTAGCTTCAATCCCTTGCTCGCTCTGCCTCTCACTCTTTCTCTTATCCCCCCACCTCTCTCTCTCTCTCTCTCATCCATATTCATCCAGAGACTCCCTCGCTCCCTCTGTCACCCACAGCATGGCGTTAATACACCAATTAGCCCTGAGAGCAGATAATGGACTATTTCACGTTGCAAGAGAACGAGAGAGAGAAATAGAAAAGAGAGTTACTGAGAAAAGGAGGAGAGAGATGGAGTCCTGAGATGTTACTGATTATGAAAATCTACCTGTCGGCTGCACTGGTGCTTGACCGAAGAAGAGGTCTGAAAGTTTGAAACTGACCCACGAGTGGCTAATGAAACTGCCTGCTTGTTTTTATTTCACTCGTCACAGGAGTTTTATACCACACTTATACCCGTCGCCCATTGTAATGAGCCTTGCTGGCTTTTCGGAAACTCTAAGTTGAAACAAATGCAACTTTTCACTCGAGCATTCCTTCCAAAGCCATGCCTCTTAGCCTAGAATGCTAGTGCAAGTAGCGGAACTTTATGAATTGACAGACAGCATGACTAACAGGTGAGTAGAGACGCCTTTGCTTCCTGATTGGCTGGATGTGGAACTTCATTCCAGGTAGGAACTTTGTCAAATATAACAAAAATGTCCTGTGTTAACAATCACTGATTTGACACCGATGTGTGTTTGCTGGTTTCCAAAAACGTAAGTGTAACCTGAATCTCACCCTCAGAAAAACAGCATTTATTCTTGTTGTAAATAAGGCAGACTGGCACACAGACAACTCCCAGGTAGTCTGGTTTCAGCTGGAGAGAGGGAGCACAGTAAACTATACACTCGCTGTACAGTTTGACAGCTTGGAAGCTACATTATAACACTGCTGAGAGGTTACAAAGCTGCTACATTTCCCAGAAGCCCATGGGTGCTGAACTGCTGTATTTCCAAAATCGCTACTTCCAGCAAGTAATGAGCTGATACTGATACAAACTATGTTGCGTTCTGCATATTATGCCTCAAGTGACAGATTTTTTTTGTATCAGTATTATTATAATTATCATTATTGTGTGTCTCAGATTCATTTCATTCAACTCAATTACTACTAGGGCTTAAATGATATGAACAGTAGAACTACCTCAAGGTGCCAGGTTTCTATATATATTGTAATGGGACCTGACTACGATTTTAAAAATATGAGATCCTCATATGAAAGCAATTAAGTATCACATGTGTGCTAAACTACTAACCTTTTGGTTAGTTAGTTCTGGTTATCAGGTGCTAGTAGTAAACAGAAATAGTAAGGAGAAAGGACAATGCACGCACCATCATTGTGTGTGTCCCAAGATGTCATCACAGTGCCTGATTTACGCTCAGAATACAACTTTCATATTTAGTTTATACAAATACAAAAACGCCCACCACCTCTGTAAAAAGTATTCAGCCTTGTTTTTGTCAAAAATCATAAAGGGTTTCTCAAATAAAAAAAAAATCTCAGCATACATTAATAATACAATATTACTGTTATTATCATGTATATTAATATGTATACTTTTACATAATATGCTAGTGACATCCCATTACCAGCACACCAATGGTTAATATCTAGGGCCCATCTTACATAGGTGATAAACACTCCAAACACATTATCAATGTCTTTCATATAGACCCGAGTTTTGGTAATCTCATTGTATTCGGTGCTATACCAAAGATTTTAGAGCAAAGATGCTATTCCAAAGATTTCAGAAGCTGGTCAAAATCGGACACCTTGAGCATGACAGTCAAACCTATTGACATGGAAGCCAAATTTCTAGACATTTATTCCATTATAAATAATAAAAGAACTCAGAACGATGAGATACGTCATGAAAATATTCGTAATCGTGTGGAAAAAAATGGCTTGAAAATCATTACACTTGAAAATTTTTAACCTCTTTGTGTTGTTAACAAACCAGAAATTATATCTACAATCTAAAGACAAATAGTGTAAAACTGTCAAAACTAATTTTATTATCAAAAATAATAAAAATAAATTTATTTTTTGTTATATTTTATTACTTTGTTTGCTTTGTAATGCAAATTGTGGCCAATAAGTACCTATAGACAGATATTCTGTTGGGCAGAATACTGTTCAAAGTAACAAATTGATTTCTCTGTCAATTTGTCAATCACTTATAATTTCTGTATTTGGTAAGTTGTTCAAAGCACAAAGGCTGAAGAATACTAGAAAAGTGGGACCCTATCTGAAAGAAAGAATAAGACCGAGAGGCAAAATGAAGTCACTATCGACTGTCTGTAAATAATGTGGTTTAGGACATGGAGGGACTGTAATCTATAAACATGAACACTGGAACACTGTAGTTGCACAACTAAAATCACACTTTTTTTTCTTTTTCTTTTTTTGCTTAGCATATATATCACTCTGCTCCACCTTCAATCTTTGGGAACTGTAGTGGAAAGGTGAAGTGAAGCATATGATAATGTAGTTCCACATTCAACTTTAAATATAGACTTTAAACATGTAAATATTAGTGAAATGAAATTCTGGGCTGAAAACAAATTCAGGACACACTTAGACAAAGACCCTCTTCTAAAAATGAAACAAAATGAATGCCACAATAAAACAAAATGTGAAAAACTGGCAGGTAATTTAGGGGAAACAATTTATCACTGATAAAGTCAGTGCTTTCAATATGACGAAACGGAGGTGAATATATAAAAACAGTTAGCCGAAAACTGTTTGCTGTTTTTTTACCCTTTTCAGAAGAAAATTTTCAGTGGCTGAAATTTCGGTGCATCCCTAGTAAATATGGATTCTTACTGCTCTTTAAAAAAAAAAATTAAAAAGTTAGGTTACATATTGTGGCACCGCTGTTTGAAGCAAGGATATTTAAGATTTGAGCATGTATTTACAGAAACGATTTTGGATGAGACAGAAGTCCACTACTTGGATGCCTCATAGCACCAATGCAAAACTAAGAAAGCAAATGTCGGACACATAGCTTGCCTTGGGGTAATTAGGACAACTGTGAAAATGAGATTTTCCACTGAACTATTCCTTTAAGATGTGTTTGCACTTGAAAGTGTCATTTAATTTTAAGCCACAATGATGTTACTGCAAATTCATAAACCTATGCACAGCTCACGTACACACAAATCCCCAATGTTGAATGAACTCTTAACACCTGCAGTGAGGAAGTTACACTGTTGAATTCACATTCGTGTGCAGGTGTTAATGCAGCACATGGGACGATAGGCTGGATATTAAAATGCAACGTCTGGCTTAGTGGCAGGAACTAACAGAGCAAACATCAGTCTGAGAAGGTGGCAGCGCATGCCAGTGTTGGATCAGCGCCGACACATTTACAGGATTATTTGATGATGATGAAAAGACTTGTGTGCACGTCAAGCCAGGGCATGCACTTTTTGCAGTTAGCATGATGGTTGGCAGCCAAACAGACCTCATCACTGGCTAAGTATTGAATTCCAATGGGTCAGACAGACGTGTTCTTATGAAGAATTAATTACACTAATTCATTAACAACTTGATTAGTAGGTAGATGCAGCATATGACACTATTGCGGAGGTCCTGCAGATTGCAGTGTAATTTTAAAGTATTCTATCTATGTATTCTACAGTAAATGACCATCTGTTGCTACTTAGTCATTTAAAAAAGAAAAAAGATATCCCAGTAAGATATTGATATCTTAGCGAGCATGGATGTCCATTACTGAGCCATGCTGGTCAGACTTAAAGTGGCCCATTAAAGATGTTGCTATTGGTCTGTTTTAGGTCAGTCCTGGTCTGTCCTGATCTGGGTTCATCTTCCCAAAAGCATGATTCTTAAATGGTAGCATTATTATCATTAATGTTATATAGCATTAAGCTCTCTCTCTGGTTAAAATCATCTTAACTTTACAATGCTTTTGGGATACTGGAGCCTGGTCCCTAAATATATGGCAAAAAGAAGCATTTAAGTATTTTCCTCTGGCAAAAAGTCTAGACATCATGTCGATGCCTGGCAAATGCATCATTATGTTTACCAAGACTGTCCAAACTGTGATGGTCACAATGGACTTACATTGTTGCTGGGATCAGATTCAGGCTGCTTTCACGTGGTTAGCAAGTGGCCACTTTCTCACTTGCAAAGGTGTAACTAAGTAAAACAAAGTATTTGTTTACAACTGAACCACTAATGTAGTGTTTTAGAAATCAGTAGCCCCGTAACCCGGGAAAAACAGATTTTGTGTCTGGGCTAATAGTTTTTTATTCGTACTTCATATTTATTTTTGCAAAACAAAATTTTCACTTGGTTTTTTCCCCTTCCCTTTAAATATAATACACTTCATGGTGTTGTGACAACTGCAATGATCCAAATCCCACAACCTGCTACACTACACACATCAGCTGAGACAATCTGGCTGACGGTGGAATTGTTTTTATCAAGGTGGATTAATTAGCATTCACAGATGACAGACGATCATGTCCAGGAACATGCAGGTACACTATATGACCAAAAGTTTGTGGACTCCTTACCATCCCACCCATATGTGGTTCTTCCCCAAACTGTTGCCACAAAGTTGGAAGCACACAATTGTATAGAATGTCTTTGTATGCTGTAGCATTACAATTTTCCTCCAAGCTCCATGAAGACATGGTGTGTTAAGGTTGGAGTGGAAGAACTCGAGTGTCCTACACAGAGCCCTGTGGCTGAATTAACACAAATTCCCACAGCCATGCTCCAAGAGTAGTAGAAAGCTTTCCCAGAAGAGTGGAGCTTATTATAACAGCAAAGGGGGAATAAATCTGGAATGGGATGTTCAAAAAGCACACATGGGTGTGATGGTACTAAACAAAATAAAGTGCAGCATAAAGCCGCCATATAACTCTCTGAGAAGCAAAATACATTTCCATTTCGTTAAACATATCAAGAGAGCCTTTACTTTCCTGGTGGGCTCGTTAATGTTTTTATCATTTGTCCACCCCTGACAAGTTATCTGGTTAGCTAGCTGGATCTGTTTTGGCGTCTTCCTAACCTTTCGTGGTATAAGTGGTTAGAGATGTAAGGTTAATTGTGTCTAAGTCTTAATCAGTAATGACTCAAATTATGTTGCATTTATAAAAATAAAGAATGACCTACTACTGACCTCTGTGCATAACCTTTTCCATTCAATCATGAAAGAATAAATGTCAGCATCAAGTTTGCAATTTGAATATCAAAATTATTTATGAATAATTTCAACTTCAAATGATGGTCATGTGGAACTTTAAAGACTGGACATAACAAATGCCTTTATTTCTTAAGTTTTCTGAAGTACACTATGGATATTGTCCATGAAGGTCACGAGCTTTGACACCGTTCTTCTCTCTGCCATAAGAGGGAGTCTCGATTGGACCCCATCACAAAAGTGACAAAAATTGTGAAATTATGTAGAATGCTCACATATGTGGGTCACAGGCCTATAATCACTGGCGACTCTTATTTATTACCCTGTAAAATTTTACAGGCATTTATTCTGTGTGGAAAATGACAGCAGTAAGAGAAATGTTTTTGTGTGTGTGTGTATGTGTGTGTGTATGTGTGTTCACCCAGACGTCTGTGTATCCAGACCAAACGTCTTCTAGGGAATCTAATTATGGCCTCTCACTGTGTGTCCTGAAATAGCCTCTCCGCTGGAGCCTTGGCTTCTTTTTTTAATATACTCTCCTTAATGTGAGCACTGAATGCTGAACAGACAGATATCAGAAGCATCACCGATGGTGGGCTCACCTACAGCAATTGGTTACCGCAACTCTGGGACATTTTATTTCCAGGACATTAGTATGACGACTAATGCTACTGACAGGATACCGGCGCTTAACTTCTCCTCCTTGATCTTCTGAGAGGTTGGTCAAACTTCTAGCCACAAACATGTATAATGCTGGTGTATTGCATCCAATAGACTATTAGAAAAAAATGGTTCCTGAAGGGTTCTTGTGGTAGTAGTCCTAGAGCTCTTTGGGTGGTTGATTGTTCTAATTTGGTTGTACGTGGGATCTATTCTGAAAGGGAAACTCCCTATTGTAGGTTTCTGCACAGAACCTTTAAGGCAGTGTCTCTAAATCCTGGTCCTTATGTATCACCACCTCACCACTAACTTAGTTAGTTAATTAGATGATGAGTTAGGGGAGGGAAAATATCAGCATGTGCAGGCTAGTGGGACTCCAGGTCCAGGATTGAGAAACACTGCTTTAAGGCTTCCCCAGAGGGTCACTTTTTAGGACATTTGTGTGAATAGTTTTATCTTTATGTATTGCAGACATATTCATAGTCCATAGTCCAAATGTTGGTCAGTTAACTAAAGGTTGGGAATTAAATCCACATAGCTGAAAAAAACCAAAAACAAAACAAAGCACTGTGGATGGCATTATTACGGAGGGGTTAATGTTAGATCACGAAAAGGGGCATTCAATAAATAACCAATGAATACTTTTCAAACTTAAGATGTCAGGTCTGTTATTTGATAATAGCTGTAATGTTATTTTTCCAAAAAAAAACAAAAAAAAAAAAACATGGTTACCATTACATATTTTCTGTTTTCTTTTGATCTACCATGTAGTATCTGTATTTTGTTGATAGTTTACTGTATATCACAATGCGAATGTCATAATGGTGACCCCTGAATCATCACTGATGGCCTTTTAATGGGATTGAAAAGTGTGCTACAGACGTTTGGTGGTCTCTGATGTTGACCTTATGGTTTGTAAGCTGCGGTTTAATGAGTCTAATGGACTTGAATGATATTCTGACTGCTGTAATGGGTCTCTGCAATAAATCAGGAAACCACATACCTATATACTTTTAGGGAAAAAAAAAGAGTTGTTGAGGGTTCTAGCTTTGTAACGAGGTTCTACGTGTTAACTTTTCTGAAGGGGAAGATGTAAGTTCAAGTGCTCCCCTGAAGGCATTTGTTGTACTGGCTACAACCTAGAACTGGTCAGTATTCCACTGATTAATGCTACACCTGAATATATGAGTAGCTAAACGGATGAGTAGCTAAATCAAAGCGTTAGATACCGATGTAAAATGTCTGACAGAAATAATTAGGAGGATAAACATTTCTTTTTTTTTACCCCAGCATTTAGGTTTTAGGTTTAAAAGGTTTCATAATTCACAGTCTACACTAAACAGTTGTGTAAAATAATATCGATGTTAGCTTGCTAATATGTTACCTCAGAGAGCTGCAGCAGAGTGAGAAGCCGTTGGTGATTCGTTTTCTCGTCACGAGCGTTCGAACGAATTTAAAAATCAACCGACGCAAGGAAACGACCGTTGAGGGAAGGGGCGGGGGGGGTTGGGGGGGAAAGGGGAGAGGGGGAGGGAGGGTAGGAGAGAGAAGGAAAAAACAAAAAACAAAAAACAAAACAGGCTTCAGTCGCGAATGAACATAGCCTCTCCGCTGCTGTGTTAGTGACACACGGCGTGGAAATGGCTATAAAGTGATAAAGCGAGCTCTTTGCAGCTTTAGCCCTCGTCCACATGTGAGAGAGGAGTGGAGGAGTGGAGGAGAGAGGAGTGGAGGAGTGGAGGAGAGAGTGCGCCGCGCAGCATCATTTCCACACTTGGTCTGGTGACGGAGGGAGCCGGAGAGAGCCGGAGAGCCGGAGCACACCGAGCCGAGCTTGGACATGGACTCGACACAGCTGTAAGGATCCTTAGCTGTGATATTTGCTCGCAGTTGCTCTGATACACCACTCCGCCTTTAGATGAAGTACATTTGAAGAATTGCTTTGGCGATTCCCACGTTTCCTGGACGCATTTCTTTCCCTTGCTTTCAGACGGACTGCTGGAGATATCCTGATTTCCTTCTGCATCACATA
This sequence comes from Pangasianodon hypophthalmus, assembly GCF_027358585.1. Taxonomy (NCBI): domain Eukaryota; kingdom Metazoa; phylum Chordata; class Actinopteri; order Siluriformes; family Pangasiidae; genus Pangasianodon; species Pangasianodon hypophthalmus. The sequence goes on from NC_069732.1 coordinate 3,406,157, forward strand.
TAGCCTGTAAATATTCCTGTATATTCCTAATTCTGAGTCAAGGACCTGCTGTGTTTTTAAAATGAGACGTTACACTACACTAACCGTCTCCTTCATGTGTGCGTTAAGAGTGTGACCTAACGAGCAGGATCTTTATTAGCACTGTTTGGTTTTTTTTTTTGTGGTAATTTTCTTGGATTTTTTTTTTTTTTTTTTTTTACCATGTATATCTCCCTTAATCTGGGACTTCTGCTTTATTCTGGAAGAGTCGGTCTGATCAATTTTTAATCCTTTATGCGAAATAAGAGAAAACACAAGAGCGACGGATAAACCGCAGGGACGAGAAAGGGGAGAGAAAGAAAAGAAAAAAAGAAATAAACGGGACGTGAATAAGGGAGCGATGAGTGTATGAGACGCAGTGAAGCTCGGAAGAAAGGAGACTGGAGGAGTGAAGGTAAGCAGGGTTATGAAACAAGGTGTCCATCACAGGCGCGTATTAAACACCAGGCTATGACTCCATGCATGCTCCAGACTCTAACGCCTTCCCAACACCAGCAGCACCATCAGAACCATCAGAAGTTGTGGATGAAATGTGTGTGTGTGTGTGTGTGTGTAATGCGTCAGGATCTCTGCTGAAAAGAAAGGACGTCTGTCTTTAATTATTTATTTATTTATTTATTTATTTATTTAGCCAACTCAGTACATCACAGTAGACAGATTTAACGGTTTTGTCCTCTGGCTTTCACGTGACATTGGCTACTTGTGTTCCACTGACGTGCAAGAGCACGCGCACGCACTTTTAAAAAATTTAAAAATTCGAACACTCGAATTAAACAACCGTTAAACAACCGTTAGAATTTTAACCGTTTTTCTTTTCTTTTTTTTTATAAGCCTATATATATATATATATATATATATATATATATATATATATATATATATGTGTGTGTGTGTGTGGTTGACCTGAAGTGAACATCATATATTCACACTATAAAGTGTGTGAGGCATCTTTACTGGATCCACTAACCATACATTTAAATGGTGAATAATTATGTTTCATGATAATAGTCTTGTTTCGGACAAAATAGCCTCGGCCAGCGCCACGGAAACCATTCAGTCCTCTGGAGAGAGAGAGAGAGAGAGAGAGAGAGAGAAAGAAGGAGAGATAGATCAAGAGAGAGAGAGTTTCATCAATAGGCGACACACGGCATGTTATACAAGAAAAATCCGCATTAGCTCAAATACCTACCTGGTCATATAAGATAAAAATAACAGGCCATGTCGGAAACCACATCATTTTTATACTAGCTAGTCAATAGTTCTATAGTCGCCATGGGTGAAATAATATTTTTATTCTATTTAATATTTAATAGGCTGCTATAGTATGTACTATCCTAAGATGTGGTCAGTGTGAATGGGCAGAGAAAGGTGACAGAATGCAGGTAAGAAATATATACGAATTCGAACAGCTAATCTGATTTGGTTCGATTTCATACAAGAAAAGATACAAACACTAACCCTGACCCTAACCGTTAACCTTTGAGTGTTGTGAATTGTTACAAATCACAAAATTGTGACACCGTGTCAGGGATAGAATGGTGCTAAAATATGTAAAGGATCTTACTTCTTGTAAAGATCAGATGGATTGGCTCTTTCATTATAACATGGCAAGGGTGAGAAAGCAGCACCTGCCACAGTCTGTCATCGTGGACCTATATTTATTTATTTAATTATTTTTTGGTCTAGACTTGACCCGTCAATATGTTGGATCGTTATATCGTAAGGACACAGTGTAAAACTAGCCATAAACTATAAAAGGTCTCCCGTGGAGAATTCTCATTGAGCGTGCTCTTTTGACGGAGTAGCCCACAAGGGCTCGTGTCTTACTGAATACAAATGTAATTGTGGCCAAAATCCGAGGTGTCTGTCTTTCAGTGCTAAACTGCACATCACGACTTCAGGACATTCTGGCGATTCTCCTGCTCTGATTCTGACGGCCCTAATAAAACCAATCATTAGCCCATTTAAATCAGGCGCGATTACAGTTTCAAACCCGATCTCCACCCCTTAAACACGGATCGAACCCAATCAGTCTGAACTGGCTGACTGTCAGACGGCAAGAAGGATTTATGTCTGCTCTATGTCTTTCTGTCACATCACTATCAGAACAATTATTCTAAGCTTCCAATGGATGAATTATAGCCAGGCGTTAGCACAATATTAATTATAGCCCAATTTCTTTGAAATGTGGCAGAGGGAGATTTATTTCTGTCGTAATATCTGCGCACACTTTTTAAGTAAGGGCATTTGTTATATATTTCATGCGATAAACAAGATAATGAGGAAGTATGGAGGCAATTAAGTCATAGCCGTTTCAGATCTCATTCCTAATTGGCTCAGCTCAACACAGCAGACATATTCTTTAGTTGTATGAGATTTAACCCCACGTTAAATTCTCAATTCTTAATGCCTAGAGTAGGTTTGCAGTTCTACTCCCTATAATGAACCGTACGTTTTTTCCTACACCGGCACACCCCCTTTTTTATTTTTGACACACATTCGGCCTAATAATGAAGGGGTTTGTAATTAGACGATGAGTTGAGTCAGTTTTGATCCCAGCCAGCTATTCAGTGGAATGTTATTTGGAGCTGGTTCGATGTGACACGGCGTGATGCAATGTCATTCAGTATTGTGCAAACACAAGCCACGCCTCCTTTACTAGGAGAAGCATGGAGGGCGAGAGAGGGAGAAGCGCACAGTGTCAAATGAAACGGGTGATGTTTCTAAACAATGGCTGTTAATAAAAAATGAGATGTATGAGTGATACAGGAATCTACAGATACAGATTCACTCACAAATGCTGCACAGTGCAGCCGAATGATAAATATGTGCCATGCTCAAGCATCCACATCTGAGCCAAATCATCATTTCTATAATTTCATTATAGATACAGCTATTTTTGTGATTTTTGATTGGCTTAAACTCTAAGGAGTTGTGTGAATGGTTCACTCCCCCCCCCCCACTCCTGTAATGCAATATTATTAATAATTATAATTTTTAATATACGTACCAGAGAGTAAGCCTTAGGGTTTGGAAATGTAAAGAAGCATAAATGTCTAAAGAATGGAATATGCACGTATAGTGTGCTCCCTGTGAGTCCAAAAAAAAAAAAAAAAGCTTTTTGCACAAAGCGAAGAAATCTATGCACCTCGTCCTGGCTTGAACTCTCAGTCGTACGGAGCGTGTTTTGTTATAACACATGCATTTTTCATCACGCCTTATTCCTCATTCCATCTGCCACCTCGTGTGTGTGTGTGGGTGTGTGTGTGTGCATGTGCTCGTGCTCCGGAGCTCACGTTCTCACTATACGTCCTTTGTCATGTACCTGAAATCGTCCCTGTTTCTTTCTTTTTTTTTTTTTAAGCGCCCGAGATCTACAAGCTGCTTATTACAGATACAATACAACTGTCCACTCCTGACATCTCTCCATCAGTTTCGCTTTCTTTCATTCTTTCTGCGTCGTGCCTCCCTGTAGGCGACAGAGTTGTTCAGCTGTCAGTCACAGCTCCTTTTTTCTTTTCCCTGGCTGCTGTAGTTTCTTGTAAGGCCTACTCAGAGACAGCGTCCCCAAGGACCCTAGTGGACATTGCTGGATTTCTTTCTTTTTTTTTTTTTTTTTTGTTTAAAGTCGACAGCATGCTGTAAGCAGAAATTCATGTCGAGAAATGTACATACACCTTTTTCCCCTTTTCTCTCGGGCTTTCTAACGGTCGTGCCGCTGCTCTCCGGGGTCTTCTTTACAGTAATTGGCCATCCAACATTAAACAGATTTCACCTCATTTATTATTACGAGAGGACTCAATGAAACAGCGATGTTACGCAGTTCAAGTTTAAACATTCACTTTATTGCTCATCAAAGGATGGATATTTGCCAGCCTCCCTCCAAACACACACCAAAGGCAACAACCACAGCTCTAGAAATAAAATCTTATATAATATGAGATTAAATAAAAAAAATAAATAAAATGTCGACATGATGATGACATAATGTTGATATCATGATAAATTATGTCCAAATTAATCTTCAGAATTGTAAAACATAAAAACTTTTATGGATTTGTAATTTTTTTCCCTCCTTTTCTGTATGAATTTTTTTTCATAAATAAAAAAATATTTTAAAAAAACTTTATTTATGTAAACATTAAATAAAGTATCATCAATCAGGTCTTTTTTTTTTTTTTAAATGCTGGCAGTTTGTGATTATTCCTATATATGGATAGGCATGGGGTGATATGACAATACTATCATATCACAATATTTCAAGACATTTCTACAACACACAGCATCCAGGTTTCCGAACAAACTGGCAGCAAAAACAGTAGTGTTGTATTTAAAAAATAAACCTTTAAAAATTTGCTGATATTTTCATTGAATGTTTATATTAATATATTAACACTGAAAAGCAGTAACGTTTAGTAGAAATTATAACATGGTACAATTCTGAAGATTAAAAACCATCTTTGTAATGGGTATTTAAAAGAAAGAAAGAAAGAATTTCATGGTACTTAGGATATCAGAAAGTGTATCATGACAGTTCATCACTATATCAATATTATATTATTATATCACCCAGCCCTTAGTCGCGATACGTATCGTGTATCTTAGAAATGCCTTTGAGAATCGTGATATGATATGATATGATATTTTTGTATATACAGTTCCTCAATAAAAGGACTGAAGGATATTTATTGATAATTAAACAGAGTAGACTAATATGAGCTAGGACATAAAATGCCTGTCTGCGCTGATTTATGCAGTTTCTGCGTCTTTAAAAATAGACAGCAGTGTAAAAGCGTTGACAGTGACTGCTTTATACCACCGCTGATTGCCGAAAGAATGCAGCCCACCAGAAAGACTCAGAGATCCAGAGAGTTGGAGAGAGGGAAAGACAGACGTGTTGGTGTGCTTAAAGCCAAAATGGTCCCTGTAGCTCGTGTAAAGGCACCGAGGCAGTAGGAGCTGTCAGGGCTTTTTCTGTGCCGTGGCCTTTGTGCACTAAAGTGCTGTCGCCGAACGCAGCGGCCTGTAACTGCAGGCGCCATGCACCGGGGCCTTTGTGCGAGAAAAGTCATAAAAGTGAACTGCAGCTGGACTCCGCTGCTGGATGTGGTAGGAACGGAGTGCCGCAGGGAGCCAATCATGGCCTCCACCAAACACACACACACACACACACACACACACACAAATACAAACACACATACACATTTAGAGCATGGTGATTTCGAAAAAAACCCTCTGAAGTGGCCCAAAACATTGGAACACACTGATCAACAAGTGCGCATGAATAGAAAAATCAATGGAGGCTCTTTTTCATAAATCGAGCGCATGTTAAATCAGCCGAAGGGCTCCGCGCGGAAACATAAACTGATTGTTTGGCTGCTGTCATTGAGTCTGGTCTATCAACTGCGAATGACGACTAAGGGGGGTTGGTTTACAGCTGTGCAAGCCTCAAACAGAACCCAATCAATCGAGCACTCAGCCACCCGGGCAATTTACTTGGGTAATACCATCAGGAGAGGCAAAATTCAGCACGCGCCAGTTCAAGCTACTTGACTCCCACTCATGCTGGCAACACAATACGCCGTTGTGATTGCTTAATTCCGCAAAAAACGCCCAGGCCCAGGCTTTGCCGGTCCTCCGAGTTCCCAATTACAGACACGTGTTCACGGTGCTGAGCATTTGGTGATGATTTGGTGTGTGCTTGTGTGTGTGTGTTTTTTTTCTTGTGTGTGTGTGTATGTGAGCTGTTTAACTCCTAATTAACATTCACTGCTTTGCGTTTAAAGCAGATACTTAATTTAATTACCCTCATGAATTCAATCGATCTCCCGAATCGATCCTGAATCGAGTCCAACCCCTGTTCAAATATCACAAATCAAGATTTCACAATTATGTTGAACGAAATACGAAAACATCAGACACGGCTCATTTAGATCACATCTCGCCAGTTGGCACCCTGTGTGTGCGCTCGGTGGGGCTGTCAAACTTCTGTAAAAGTTGCAATTGAATTTTACTAAATGAAAAAGCATTTGAATGCATTTCAATATTAATGAACCTATTATTTTAGATTTATTTTTATTCATCCACGGTAATGGTTCTCAACCTTTTTGCAAAAAACCCTACTGTACATATTTATTTTATGAACATAATCCTTTTTTTGAACTATTCTACTATTAGACCCGTTTAAAAAAAAGTATGCAATAATATATGGCTCATTTATTGAAAGCACAGAACATTTTTAATTCCTTTTCACTCACAAATAACATTTTATTAAAATTCTCATGAGATCCGAGTTGACGTTATTTAATGAACCTACTTGTTTTTGAGTCACTGAGGTTTGAACCCATTTAAATTTAAATGCTCAGTCAAAATGGCTAATAACTATAAGAAATCAGTAATAATTGTAATAGCTTTGATAATAGTGGGTCACGATTTCCACCACTGTAACAAAATTAAAGGACTGTGTGGACCAATTAATCTAATTAAAATCAGCAATATATTTTTATTTAAGCCCTTCCACTTGAAGCAAGGCCGAAATTTCCAGAGACACTATGGGAAGTAGTCTTTTCTATCATCTCCTGAAGCTTTGGCTGAGTTTAAAACACAGAACCATAAAATATTTTTGATGTTTAAAAATACGTCGTTACACGTGACATATTTTTGACATACGTGTCAAAAAATATGTGGGGTTTTAAATAAGATTTTAGCATAGGTACATCCTATGTACATGTTATAGTCATGTGACCTACTAGTGATCAAGCAAGTGGTTATAAGAAATTGTATGTATTACAATTTTAATGTATTAAAAATATGAGATTATGTACTACACATAGAACTTTTGGCGTGATGATGTATGCATCACGAAGACACTCGCATTTTATACAGAGATCATGATTACTACAATGTCCTGCAGCAACTTTACTTACCAGGCATATGTCTGGAAATCTTATCATTATCTCTCAAATAGTACTTTAGACTCCTGGCCCCAGATGGGCGACATCGTCTGGATTCAGACTCTGGATCTGCAGATGACTTCCCGTTTACTATACATGCTCACTTCATAGGGTTTAACAGATCCTACAAACTGTTCGGATTCAGCCACAGAAATTAGTGAATCTATTACCTGGGATAAAAATGTAAATACTGAGATGTAATCTCACTTTTAGGACACATATCTAGTTAGCTTTTACAATATAATATAATTTTACAGAATAAATGCCATGCTCTTATTCAGATCCCTTTCCTACATCACGTTATACAAAACTCTTACTCTGTGTTTGGTGACTGAAAGTGGAACGTTGGATCTTGAGCATTCAAATGTACGTTTGTTTTTTGCCTTAAAATCCATAAACATTGTACAAATTCTGCTCAGTATTGGTTCTAGAGTTTACTGGGAATCTAAAGGAAGTAGCTCCTGAGTGTGTGTTTGTTAACATGGCAGTTACACTTTTTTTTTTTTTTTTTTTTAAGGATTTTGCTGTGAGAGCTCGGCAGTTCAACTACTGAGCTCTCACAGCAAAGTCCTTGAAAAAATTTTTTCCTCCAAGGTAAAAAATTGACATGGCAGTCAGAAACAGTGGGCTCTCAGTCCAAGAGCCAGAGCTTCGTCAGAGAAAAGATTCAACACCTCAAGTTCAAATTACTCGAAAGCTTTTAGTAATGCTACTGCAGTGGGCCGAGGGAAATGTTTGATTTAAAATGTAAAGCATGAAGAGTAGGAATGAGTGCGTTTCCCGTTCTCAAACTGACCTGTTATTAGACTTCATCATTATTTCTTTACGGTACAGACCCGGTCGGCAGGAGTTACTGCATACAGTTATAGCGCTGTCAATATAGTTTTATACGACCTTCTGCCTTTTTTACTGTATAAAGTTATCATTCCATAAATGTAACAGTTGGCAAGTTCATATGTTTTTGCACTGATTGTTTTTTTCGGTATAAAGAGATCAGACTGCATTCATCATTAGTAGGCGTTTATTTTTCTGTACAATAACATTGCAGTCACATAATTTCTCTCATTTATTATGATTAATATTTTGTAAAAGCACAAAAAAACGGTACCAGAGGGTCCTAATATGGCTAATGATGCTGGATGGTTATTACTCTGCATTGTTCAGCAGTCAGTATTTTGAGGTCTGCATTAATTCACTGCATCCGCAGTTTTTCATTTTAATTATTTTTTCCCTTCCCAAGGTAATTAGTAATTACACACATTAGCGAAAGCATGGCCGAGTAAAGCGTGGATGCAGTATTTATCTGTACGTGCGAACGCAGTGGGACTGAAAGTTGCCGTTCGAGCAGAATGACTCATGAATGGTAAAAATCCTTTAAAAAATGTGCTGGATTGGTGTGTGCGAGCGGCTGATTCGAAGTCTCACCGGCGACCATTTGTGACCCGGCGAGGAGAGAAGTGGACTCTGGAGAAAACAGAGGGAGGAAAGTTAATGGTCCGCACAAGTTTAACACTCCTCCATGTTAAAGAGAGAAAAGGCTTTCTGGCTGACCTTGTCCGTCTGAAACAGGAAGGAGGAAGCAGTCGATATCAGGACCAGTCTATGGAAGAGCTCTGTCCTATCCGCCGTTTCTTTATAGCTGAATAAAGCGGGTTAACAGGCTGCTTCTCAGCGCGCTGACTTCACCTGTTGCAGGAGTTTCATTGCTTTTTATAGGAAAATATGCATATTTTAGAGACTTTCTAACGAGCGTCTCGTTGCGTCGGCTCATTGCGACACGCCAGTTATCACACATCCAAAAAGGCAAGTGCTGTGCCTGAATTTGCTCCTTATTCACCACACAGGGCACTGTTTGGGATGCGGCCATTTTATAGCGCCATCCGAATTCTCCGTGTACAAATAGAGTTCAGTAGAGTGCACTGTAAATCCAGCGTACAACCGATGCACACGTTAGAGATATCTTGTCAGCATGGATACTTTATACTGCATAAACATAAATAAAAGTTGTCTGACAAGCACTGAAGCAAACAGGTAAAGTGGTGTATTTTATACAAAAAATAAACAATGTTTTTTTAATACATTTAACACTGAATTTTGAGGTCATTTGTAACGTTATAGTTGTTTATGTAACGGCAGGTCACAATGATCAGTATCTAGATATGTACTCACTACTAAAGTGTTAAGTTAGGTTCAGTGTTTCCCTTACTGCTACCCCTTATATAGTGCTAAATAGTGAACAAATGATCTAGAGAATGATTTCAGACACTGAGTTTACGTTAGCAGTAGGGCTACACTGTAAATTGTATCCTAATATTTAGCACGACACTGATATTGCAAAGTAGCGTTGTGATACTATGATACACAATACTGTATTTATCACCATATTTAGGTTGCCTAACAAAGTGTCATATATTTTTTTTAAAAGTAGTTAATGACCTATCCAGTGTAGAGACCTTTTTATTTAATATCTCTGAACATAAATTATTAAACACTAAAAATCAGGAGAAACAGTAACACCTATTCAGAGTTTATCTGCTATAAAAAAAATACTGACGATACCCATGATATCACAGATAAATGTACCGTGACATAATTTATCACGATATCGATATTACATTGTCATATCGCCCAGCCCTAATGCAAACAAGCCTCTAACAAACTCCTGTGATCGTCTCAGAGAGTCAAGCACAAGGTTTCCTCCTGATAAATCGTGTCATTGCTGTGATCACAAAAATAATTAGCTGTGATCTGATTTATGAAAGCCAAATTATAATCGTGACACACCATGAGCTCACAGGTTTATCTTTTGTTTTTTTTACTATATTGCATGCGTTTAAGTCGTATTACAATTACAGTAGCCCTATTCGGATCAGATCAGTTTGTCAGTGGGACATCTGTAATACATTTTTTTTACACGTCTCGTGTCAGACAGCAAAAAAATGACCACAAACCAGGATGTTTGCTTCACATGCGTTATTAGATGTTTAAGGAAGTGTTAGTGATACCACTAGTCATTATTTATAGAACATTAACGATTGACGAAATGTGAATATAAAGTAATGCTTTATAACGGCTCCTTTAATCAGCCTGTGGGATCTCACGTTTCTTAATCATTTTATTTTCTTTCTCCTCCTGTTGTGTTTAATATCTGGGGAAGGGGCACTGGTACTAAATACGGCATGTGCAGTAGCAGCAGTCAAACATCTATTTTCACAATGTGAGGCGACACCTGCATGTAAAATCACAGACATGTATCCAGACTGGACTTAATTGATCAGACAAGCGCTGAGTTTGGTGAAAAAGAGTAGGTGATTCGGCCTGTAATTTTCTCAGAGGAGGATGGAGGAAAACACCAACATGTGGATCTGGATGGAAATAAAATCACAAAGGAGGAAAATAGGAAATTGTCCCAGGACCAGATGTAAATTTAGTCCCGTCTGAATAGGGTTAACATGTAGCATGATTGCAGTTTTTTGTAGCTATAGTTAGCAGTACGTGATCGTCGGAAAAACAAAAATGTCGTTTAATGGGAAAGTTAGTTCAGTATCGCACACCACCACCACCACCAAAATTCAAGTTTCTCTACGTTTTCTCTGCAGATGTTGAAAAACTGGACGTTGTTGTTGTTGTTGTTTTCTCTGCAACATCAAACAGCTCAAAATTGGATTTTGGAGCTATTTTGAGAAGCGCACTGAAAGATACAAGCAGTCTTTATATACCCGACTAAATGAAATGAAACCTGAACCAACATCCTTTTTTTGATCACCCTTTTGTCGTCTTTTCGACCACAGGTAAATGATTTCTTCTCATTTCCTCATGTGTGACTTTACAGGAGTGGCTGTTTCGAAACGCCAAGTCACCGCAGCGATGTTTACATGATGTTTACCTCAGCAGCCGTTGCCCGTTCTGCTTCTCCGCACGATATGACGCATCTGTTTACAGTCAGCCCGTCAAAGCAGCGTTACTCCTACCGTCTTCCTCCACTCAGAGGAGACGTGTGATTATAGTAGGGACCAGGAACACTTTGGGACCTTAATACTGTTTAGAATTACCACTTGTGATGTGGTGACACTCAGTTCCAGTTGGCTTGTGTTTTCGTGTGTGTGTGTGTGTGTGTGTGTGTGTGTGTGTTTTGAGTGGAGAGAGGAAACACAGGGAAGCAGCCAGGGAATACAGGCAGCTGTTTGTTTGTGTATTTGTAGAGCAAGGGGCAGAAAGAGAGAGAGAGAGTGAGAGAGGAGGAGGAATGGAAACAGCAGGCAAGCCGAAGTCCTTGGAAAGAGAAGTGGAAGGACAGAGTCAGGGAAAAAATAAGATATTGTCGAAAGCCAGGCGAAGGGCATCATGTGAAAAAATATTCACAATATGCCATCGCATCTCTGTATGACCTATATTTCATATACATATACAGTCAGCTCCATATTTATAGGTATGTATAGAGTCAGCTCCAGAATTATTGGCACCCGTGGTGTTAAAAAGGTGATCAAAAATGTACTTGTAGTTAATCACAATGAATGATATATTAGGTCGTTATTGCAGATGGTAGAAATAACATTCTGTTTTGTTGACAGTCATACTCTCATATCACCTGAATATTTACAAATTGTAAAATGTTAAAATGACGTTTTAATTTTTTTCTTCCTTTACAGTATTAAATGACTTTTTTGTAGACCTTAATTAAAGGTATTTTCGAACTTTTCCCTTTTTTAACAGCAATAATACTGTTTTGCTGACAGTTTGTTGATATCTTGAAATATCCTGAAATATTTTTTGTCATATCACCCACCTCTAATAATAAGTTTGTAGCTGTACTGTGAATTAACACAAGCTACTATTGCTACTTTTATTACACTATTATTATTTCTACTACAATACAAGCAATCAAACTCATCACATAATTAACATTTAAGCATTAATAAGAAAGAAGCATGTTTTACCAGCTCAGTCCAGTTCTTTTCTCTCATTAGTTCATGTTTGTTACTTGGCTGTCTACGCTCTCTCACTCTCTCTCTCTCTCTCTCTCTCTCTCCCTCTCTCTTTCTCCCTCCCCGGAGTCGTCATGTTTTCTTGATGCTTTTTTTTTTTTTTTTTTTCAGTTTTCTCCTATATTTCTCCCCAATTTAGTCAACTGCCAATTCCCATGCAGCCAGCTCTCCCTATCATATGACAGCTACCAACCGTGGTAACACATGCTTCTTCTGAGACATATGAAGCCAGCCAACAACATCTGTTCGGACTGCTGTGTCACAGGGCAGCATAACACACACACACAGAGGAACACGCTATCTGCCCTCCTCCACATACACAAGCTCAAAGACTCCCGTGATTGGCTAGTGTCACTGCGATTGACAAAAGAGAGAGTACGCCATCCCTCCCCTGCGCCCACGGCTCCCGTCCGCGGACCGCTGTTTCATCGTTGGAATTGGAACTCGCGATCTCCCTACGATCAGGCGAACGCTTTTCAGTCGCTCCACTCTGGAGCTGTAAAATGTGATTTCTTTTAACGGAATGAAATATACTTGGGTGCTCATCAGTATACATGGGCGCATCACCAAAATATCACCCAATATAATTGTGAATATCCCCCAAAATATCGTATGGGGATCACTGGATTGATGTGGATAACAGCAAATAATGATTTGTTAATGCAGTGCACGGATCCAGTCGAGCTCCACACCGAATTGAATGGGGTGTGGCGCGACAGACGCGCAAGTGAAACATACGCTCAGTCACTCGCACATTAGATTAGACTTGTTAGGAATTTTAATGACACCAGGGTTGCACATCTCTCTCACCTGTGTATAGACCTTCCTCCCTTTTATATTCTCTTAGCTCTCATGTCATCTCACTCTTTCTCTTTTCCCTCTCTGCCCTCTTTGCACCTTCATCAGTCGCCCTGACCATATCCCTGCTGCCAGCAGCCACTAATGCACAGTAATGTAACACCTACTCAACACACTCACCTACACACACACACACACACACACACTCAGCCATAATCTAGTACAGTCCAGTATATATATATATATATAGATATATAGAAATAGATAGATAATATAGATATAAATGTAATTTTTTTACTCATACAGTTCCTAACAGAATCTGGAAAAGTAGATCACATTTGGTTGTCCAGTCGCTCCTTCAGCAGCGGCCAAGACAAAGAAGCCTGACACATTTTGGGTGTGTAACAAACATGCTGTCCAATCACTGATGGTTCACATGGTCCATGCTAATGCTGACATGCATGCCTGACTTAGATATCACAGACTCCTTTTCCACCGACACAGTGCTGGTGACAGATCCAGTGCTGGTTCTGGTTCAATCCGTTTAGAAGCCAAAGCATTGCATAATCCGATGTGGGAGTTTCATAATGCGCAGCATTAAAAAGTAATAACAACCTTGGAGAAACTTATAAGCACTCGTTCTGTCCGCCTCCACCTCCTTTAATGAACGTGCCAGTGGTGTTGCGGGAGGTGAGTAAGTCCTCAGCGATTGACAGCAGGCTAGCGTGCAGCTCTGACTCCATGTTTGTTTTGAAACGCCAGTCAAATTCCAATATGTTGTTTGAAAGAAATATGCAGTCAAATTTCTCTTTGAAAGAATTTCTCTTTCATGCTTTATCGTCTTTAAGCTATCATCTAGACGAGTGTATATAGCTGTTCAAAAGAAGCCTGTTAGGAGTAAGTCGCAATTATTGTTTCTTTTTTTGTGGTTATGATATTAACTTTGCTCAGTACAGTAATATTCAACCCCACCCCCATTTTGTGATCATCTTTGTTTAAATGGTGGTTATGTAAATAACTTAAGAGACTTGGTGATGATGAATTGATTTTATCAGCATAAAGGAGCCAGGCCTTCGCTATTGTCTTTAAGTTGACAGAATGGAATGCATTTTGCTGGCCGAATACATTTTTGCGATGGAATAGTGAACAGGACAGTTTTAGCAAACTAGCTTTGTGAATCACTAGCATGAGTGACTAGCTATAAAGTAGCTTTAATGACGACTAGCTTTAATAACCACAAACAAGCTTAAATAACAATTAAATGCAATAACTAGCCACAATTTGACCTTAATAAGCAGTTGCTTTAGCTCTCTTTAATAACCACTAGAATAATAACCTTGAATAACTAACCTTCATCTAGATGAAATAAACACTAGCTTTACACAGACACCAACTAGCTTTAATAATCACACACACACACACACACACACACACACTGAACACATTGTTAGAGTTATTGAGTGCGTGGAAGCTTTGTCACCATGCTGTCTGCTGGAGTTATGGAGCTAATTAGTTTTGCTTAGCTGATGATGGTTATGGATGAATTCTGACATCTGCCTACATCTATTCATTTGTGAGAATACATTTGTTTGAAGATGTGCGTCCGCCAAAATAATAGACGGCTTTTTTGTGTTTGAATGCTTTTTTTGACAGTCACATATTGCCGCACGACGCCGGCCACATGGCTCTGTAAAACGTCTGGATTGGAACATGACTCGAAGTTGTTGAGCTGACGAGAGCAGAAAAGAAAGTTTATGTAAAAAAAAAAAAAAAAAAAAAAACAACTCCACACTGTCATTAGGCTGTTTTGGATTTCACTCGTCAGACTCATAATAGCGTGCTATGAGTTACTTATTTTACATTCAGTATTGTTTCGTTGGTGCTTTTATGCTTTCAGCAGGATCTCGTTGCAAACAAATAAGCTGCATAAATAAACGCTCGAACCAAATCGAATTCTGCTGTGTAGGATGCTGATAGGTTAGTCTCCGTGTTCTGCTTGCTGCTTAAGGTTCGGCTGAATTTACAGAGGTATAATTGGGGAAAAAAATGCTTTGCCCAGGATATTTTATGGTCATATTAATTATTAACAATATAAATATTATGGAGAACAGGCGTTACAGTGGAAATAAGAGATGGAGTGGAATGGAATGTGACAGCCACTAACAATCAGATTGTTTTTTGCATCTCACAGGTAATAAAAGATCTCTCTGGAATAAAGCAACAATAATAATTAAAAAGAAAATGCACAACAAGTTATAGTCACGTTTAAGCTTTACATATAAAAAGAGCACAGTTAAAATACCCAATAAAATACCTACTAAGAGGCCATCTGGGTTTAAGTATCTGACTGTCATTCACATTATAGAGTTTGTGCTCCTAATGTTCTCTGAGACACTTTTTTCCACCAGAGTTTAGGGGTGATTAAGAAAAATGTCTTTCACCAGCTGAGCTGAGTTTGATCCTCAAGATTAACGGAAGTGGACTATACTGCTTCGGGAGATCAGCAAGATAAACCAATCGGAGCCTTAAACACCATGAGCAGTGCTCAATTTGGAGCTTAATAGGCAGCCATTACATTTTGAGTAGGGTGAGGACAGTGCATTCTGAACGGGCTGAATTCAAAAAGCCAAAAGGATTTTTGAAAATGTGAAATTGACCCAAGGATCATTTGTCATCAATGTCATGTCATGTCATGTCATGTCATGTATTTTTTCTACTTTTTTTTTTGCCCCCGTGTAATTTATCCCTGGGCAGAACACAAGTGTGTTTGTTGTCTGTCCTGCGTGGTCAGTGCTGCTTCTCACTGGCGAATCTGATTACAGTAAACACAGCTAGAGGTCCTCAGGAGCGAGCCGGGTCACTGTGTCCTGAGGTCATGTGTGTAGTGCGAGTGTGAAGGCACTCTGTAGGGATGGAGGGAGAAAGCTGGACTCTCACCTCAGCTCCTCACACTCACAACACAGCAACTCACCTGCAGCACTCACCTGCAGTCTTCCAGTCACCTTCGCTCGCACTCCCTCCGTGCATGTGTGTGTGTGTGTGTGTGTTTGTGAGAGAGAGAGAAAGCTGTTCTGTCTGCACCTGCAGACTGCTGCAGCGGTGCATGTCTCCATTCTGCACATTTTGCTCCATTCCCTTTCCTCTGCTCTTAAAATGTCCTTGTGTATAAATAGCCTGACCATCCATGCTCCCAGATATTCAGCTTTTTTCCAGGGCGTTAAAAAAGCTGAAAAAAGGGGTGAGGAAAGCAGATCTAAGCTCCAAACCACACCACACGGGCATTATAGGATTTACGCCACATCCTGAGTCTCTCTCTCTCTCTCTCTCTCTCTCTCCTCTGGCACTTTTCCTACTGCCTGGAATTAGCAATAGAGAAAAACAAACAAATTACGAGGAAACAAACAGAACGAGTAATAAGCATGTAGCGACATGCAGAGCGCAATCTTCACGGGGATGGAGAAAGCGGGGGAGAGAAAAAGAAAGAGAGAAGCAGGAAGGGGGACCACCAGCACAGCAGAAACCTTCCTCAGCAGTCTGTTCCTGTCCCACTTCTTCCGTTTCTCTGCCCATCCGTCGTCCGGTCCGTCCCCGGCGCGTGTGGTGGGGCGTGCGGCGCGAGACAGATGGGCGGATGATGGATGGGACGTGATGGACAGCGGGCTGATGGATGGGTTGGCGTGGGGCTGATAGGGGATTAAAGCAGGGCCGTGCCCAACGCCGTGCCTTGTTGATGGATAGATAGAAGAAACGAGCGGATAAACAAGAGAGCGCTAATCCACGCCCCTCCGCCAGACAGAAAATCAAACAGAGGGTAATAGAGTGAGAGAGGGAGGCGTATCCACAGAGTGATGAGGGAGGTAAAGGATTGTATGAGTGATAAACGTTAAGTAAAGGTGTCTGAAGTTCAAGGGGACGACGGGATGGCTGAGCAGAGGCAAGCCGCGGAGCACAATGATCTTCGATTGGTATTGGACATCAGGTGTCAGAAGTACAAAAGGATGAGAGTGAGACGTCCGGCAGGGAGCCCAGTGGGAAACAGAAGCTCAAGCTGAACCCATCTTCACACTGCTATCGAGTGATAAGCTCTCTCTCTCACTTCCGAGTCGCAGAAGACCCTACAGGTGCCGGTATCGATCCATAGCACCTGTTTAACCACACGCGCACACACACGAGCAAAGGTCCAGGATTTATTTCTCTCATCTCTCTGGTGATTTTGATGGCGTGATTAACACTTAAAGCAGCCAGAGCCCCTCTCTCTCCACTTTACATTATCGCACTAAAACACGGAGCTCCAGATCAGCCGAAGCTTTCTGTCAATTAGCAGCGAGGATAGAGGGAGGTGGCGCGAGCATTAAGCAGCGAGAGTGGGAGTCGTAAATGAGGGAAGTGGAAGGAAGCAGCCGAGTAATGGAGGTTAGCGATGAGAGCGTTGACAGGCGGTGTCAGCCCTAACCACGCTGACCCAGAGAGCGCCACTGAATGCAAAATTGGCTGAATTTGAGCGCCAGGCCTCGGATGTGGGCTGCATGCAAAACAACGCATGAATTTGCAGCGATGTGAAGCGAGTGGAGATAGAAACAGGGTTGGTGTGGATTTTTTTTTAGCCAGATGTTCTTCCTTCTTCCTCGTTATCCTCTTCCTTTAGAATATTATTTGAATTTTTAACACTTGTGTATTCAAAGCCCAAAAAAGACATTTGAATGTGTAGGATTTCATGTCCTAATTTTAGTTAGGACAACATAATTCAATCGAAAAACACATTCCCTAAATCAGGAGTTTCAGGATGACCCGTGTGTCTCGTCATGTAGGAATAAACGTTTTCACAGATTTATAGTTATATATTAATTTTCTAATTAAATATTAAAGCTACAAGTCGCAGTTTCAAACACTTTTCAGACTTAGCTGAGTGGCTGTTTTTACATTTGGTCCTATTGGGCATATAGCGCACTCTGTAGATACAGGAACATCATTATACCCTATGTAATGAGCATATATATTGAATATTAAATCTTTCTGGAAAAGAAGGGGCTTAAATTGAAAAAAAAAAAAAAAAAAATATATATATATATATATATATATATATATATATATATATATATATATATATATATATATATATTGCTGTGTGAAGACGAGTTGTTACATGAAGAATGTTTACATGTTTATATGAACACATAATGTAGCACTACTCCTAAGTAACATTTATGTCTAAAAGTTTCAAGTCATTCAAATTCGAATGCAGTCGTTAAAGCAATTTGATGTGCCTTGTGTGCACGGCAAAAATCTATATAATTAGCTTTCGATTGCCTCAAACGGACTCTCGAGAACCTGCAAAAGGTGCTCCCGCCGACGTGCGCTTGCGAGATAAAAATAAAACGCAGCATCAGGAGCTCAGGCTGAAATTAAGCTCCAAATTAAACTCCATTAAATGATAATCCTTAGGATAATATTCCTATAAGGGCGCCTGGCATGCTGTGAGCGGGGAACCATTTTGTAACAGATGAGTGTGTTTGTTCACACCAGGAGGACGGCTCAGCCTCCGCCGGCGCTCCATTAGGAGAGAGCTGTTACTATGGAAGGGGAAGACAATTTATTCCTCATCTCCCCACGGCACGTCCCCCACGGGAGCGCGACACATGCCTCTCCATCCAACACCCAGAATAGGCTGGCTACGAGGGCACTAATGATTTGGGACACCTTCGCCGGCTGTCCTGCAGCTTGTGGTGCGCTGAAAGTTTCCCCCCTGCCAGTCTCCTCGTCTGTGTTTGGGTACAACAGCGTGGGACGAAAGCACAAGTGCCTGGAGGAGACGCAAGATTCAGGATGAGCACATTTACAGAATATAAACTCCCCCTCGCTCACTTTTTTTTCTCTCTCTCTCTCTCTCTATATATATATATATATATATATATATATATATATATATATATATATATATATATTCCTCTCTCTCTCTCTCTTTCCATCTCTCATCATTTCTGACCCAACTGTGTTCGCCTATCCTGCTTGCCCGCCCCCCCAGTGCTGTTTTTTTTCTAAGTATGATCATGTTTCTCTATCGATTATAGCAGTGTAACAATCAAGACGGATTTACCAGACTGTCACTATAGCAGTGGGATTCAGGAGTTTGGAAATGGGATTAGGCTTAAATGGAATTTAATTTTTGTCGTCGTCGGCTCTCAAGACTGTCTGCCACCCAGACACCATGACGCTGATGTGCTCGTGTGTGTGTGTGTGTGTGTGTGTGTGTGTGTGTGTGGTCTAGGGGTAGCTTTTGACAGTTTCTATAGGGATGCTGATTGTGATTGCGTTCTTTCCTCTACATTGTTCTCGGCTTTTTCTTGTCTGGCCCATCTCCATAATGCACTGCATCTATAAATGAGCCTCATATTTGTCTCTGGTACAGATTATTCTCTCCTGTGATATTCACACAGATATTCTCTGAGCAGTGGTCTGGTAGTATATTTGTTTTATTAGACTCTTTCCAGGTCTTTATTTAGATGACAGGCACTTCATGGATCAGGCTTGCTGCTTCTTTACAAGTTTATACATTTTCAGTAAGCACTTTATCCTGGTCCGGGTGACAGTGGATCTCGGGAGTACTGGACTCAAGGCAGGAACACACCCTGAATATGATGCTAGTCCATCGCAGGCATCACACACATACACACACACACACATTTGCACAATCATTCAGACCTTGAAGCTATTTAGAGTAGCCAATCCACATACCAGCATGTATTTTGCAGTAAGAGGAAAGTGAAGAACCCTGTACAGAATCTCCACACAGACAGTAACCCTAGCTCAGGTGGAACCGGGGATCATGTGCCTGTAAGGAATCTTTACAAGTTAATGCCCTTAATTAGTATTGTCCTAAAATTTACACACAGTGTTATACTTTTAATCTGGAGTCACGTGATTTTCATGGTTTTCCCGTCCCTGGTTTGATTATGAGCTCGGGTTACTGTCTGTTTGGACTTTCACATGCTCTTCTCATGTCTGTCTGGGGTTCCTCCAGACCAGTAGGTGGATTGGCTGTGCTAAACTGTCCCCTAGTTGTGAATGTTTGTGATGGACTGGCGTCCCATCCAGGGTGTATTCCCATTTCACATCCAGCGTTCCTGGGGCTTCAGATCCACCACCACCCTGATAAGGATAAAGCGCTTACTGAAGATGAATGAATGTTTCACCCAATAAGAAATGAAGGATAATGTGTGGATATTTATTTGAGAAATGGGCATGCGAAACGAGGCTAACATTACCACATTACCTACCTGTTGGTGAGCTAGCATTAATAGAGACATTTCATTTTTAGGAAAATGTAAACTGAAGTAAAATTTCCCTGAGAACAGCAACGGAAACTGTATACCATGTAAACTGTATACCATCCACTGAAATTATTTCACATGTGTTGCCTTTAAAGGAACAAATCTGAGCTTAGTTCTCTCAGTTCTGATTTGGCTGTGGGCGGGGCTAATTTCTGGGCCTGGAAAATGTAACCAGAATGTTGAAATAAAGAAAAATTAACCAAGTTTGTTTGAGAAAAAGAGAGTATCTTTTCGTGTAGTTTATACGATCAGACTATATGCTTACTAGAGAACTGCAAACACTTCTAAATATTACACACTGCACCTTTAATAGCTTTCTTTCTAATTGGTTCACCTTCACTGGAACGTCTATATTTGAACAGAGACAGGCTTCAGTCTCACTGAGAAGTACTCAGGCAAATATTCAGCCTAGCTCTGCACACTTGAGGAGAGAACAGGTGAAGAAACACCAGGATGCTCTGTATGAGAGGTATTTTGCTTTGATGACACTATGCGAGTGTCTTTTTACATAACGTTCAAGCCAGTTGTTATTGTTCAGTCCTTTTTTGTTGCAATATTTCAGATTTGTCAGTCTTTCTGTGCTGGAACATTAATTTCCTGCTCTGCCTGCCATGTTCTGATGTGCACATATTGTTTGGCTGTAACATCTCACTCTGGCTGAAATCACAGGGATCCTGTTTGTGTAGATAGAGACGTCATGTCACACTCGGACTTTACAACTCGCCTCTCACTTCTGTCAAATTCGGACTAAATGTCCATCTGGCGTAAATCAATAGGTAAACTTGAGACTCAGATAGATAATCGGGCGAATGAGTATAGATAAACGAGTAAGTGCTGCCAACGAGTGAATCGATGTTTATGGATCGGCTTCCTGAGTCCTTCCATTGCCAGCTGATGAAACGAACACAGCACATTTCAGGAATGTCTCACTGCGTGTTTACTTTACGTGCATGAGTTCTGCAGAAAGGATAAATTCATCAGTGGGTCTGGGAGGGAGTTTTATCTGAATTCTTCTTCCTCTCACGCTCTCTCTTGCTTCCCTCATTCTTACTCTGAGCTGGATCAATATCTGAATTAATGTGTAAGTAAAAAGATAAAGTGTGCAGCTCTGGCCTTAGCAGGCACCGCAGAATCGCCTCGCTTCGCCCTCGCCGTCCTCACGCTGAGGCACACAGAGACTCGAAAATAAGAGCACTCATTAATAATGAATGTGTTACAGTGCCAAGTTGGAACGTGTTCAG